>NW_024582474.1:1911328-1912196 GCF_018398535.1 Haplochromis burtoni | reverse complement strand
TTAGAGATGTATCCTGTTTAATGGTGCCAATCTGAGGATGTAGCAGTTGTAGCTCCAACTGTCAGAAAGGGCTTTCACATTGCATGAGTTATATGAAACGAGGTAACTGTTGAGTGCAGAGTTGAAAGCTGGTCTGACAGACACCGGTCCTGCAGCAGACAGGCTCACAGTGGGATTGAGAAATAAACACTTCTCTACCAGACTGAAACTGTGAGAAGAACAATAACCTAGTCCTCCACTGACTGTACAAATATAAATGCATTTTTTAATTGTTAATTATCGAGTTCATGTGCATAAAAACATGTACTGGCGCTCTGTGCATGTACAGCCATACTGATATAACGCAGGAAGAATTGGACCTTACAGCGTCCGTGGAAGTGCTGTTTGTGTAGGACTCACAAAGCAAACATGTAGGCTACTAGAGAATGAGCTAAAGCAGCTCAAATTAGTTTCAGTGTTTAAACTGTCATTTGTATTTTTTCAAAGCAAAAGCCAATGCTGTCGCCACTGAGTGAGCATCAGCGCACTCTGCAGTTTGTGTGTAGAAGCGAAAAAGCTTACAGCACCTGGTATTCCCAGGCGATCTCCAATCCAAGTACTGACCAGGACCGACCCTGCTTAGATTCCGAGATCAGACGAGATCGGGCGTGTTCAGGGTGATATGGCCGTAAGCGAGAGCAATTGCATGTAGAACGCGTTTTGTGGGTGGCAAATGTCACACAGTTTGATATACGCTGTCGTGTTTTACAGCGAAAACATGCAATCCTTCGTTATAAACTGCAGCTTCAACATTGAGTTACAATAATGCTTTTCCCGCAGTAACATCTCAATAATAACACTTGTTAGTTTATTACAGCACAGTGTTAAA
>NW_024582474.1:1908848-1910102 GCF_018398535.1 Haplochromis burtoni | reverse complement strand
TTTGTTTACAGTTTTGAGCCGGGTTAAGCGCTCTTTCAGCTTCCTCTGAATAAGATTCGAGTGGAAGCCATGTTTCTCTACAACATCACCCTGCAGCGTGCCACCGGCATCACCCATGCCATCCATGGAAACTTCTCAGGTGAATTTGCGCCAGATGTCACTGCTTTATGTCTGGTTAGGTCATGGTTAATTTATCAAAGCTTGGTACCCCTCCTTTATTGTCAAAGAAGCCTTTAACTGCAATTTCTATGAGAATTAGCACTAATTAGCATTAATTGTTTTATTTAAGTATATTTTCTTGTGTTTGTATAGTCTTAGAGTTTATCCTATCATGGTGTTTCACTCAGTATGTTGATGGAGATAATGTAAAGCATAGTTTTCTCATGGTTAAAAAATACATAAAAGAAATATCACAAAATGCTTTTTTAGAAGCAGGATTCAGGGAAAACCATAAAGATATCCACGTCATATGTCTGATATTATGTTTTGGTAGGAACCAAGATGCAGGAGATTGTTGTTTCCAGAGGAAAGATCCTGGAATTATTACGGCCAGATGCCAACACAGGAAAGGTGCACACTCTTCTCACAATGGAAGTGTTTGGCATCATCAGATCCCTGATGGCCTTCAGACTCACTGGAGGAACAAAAGGTACAGAAATGACATTATATGCACTCACATGCATGTGTTTGTAACTCTAAACATGGATTGCACAGATTAAATGGTATGTATTAATAATTTTCTTTTAAGTGGTTTTTATTAAATATTTTGTCTGACACTAATGTTTTTTTTGTAGTGCATTCTTTTTTCATTCATTTACAATTAGAAGGGGAAGTTGGCCTCCATTGGCTTTCATTACCTAAGCTTTAATTACATGACCGTATCATAATTAATATAATGTTGACAGGCTGGTGTCGTTTCTAAGTGATATTTATGTATTTTTAGATTACATTGTTGTGGGGAGTGACAGTGGTCGTATCGTCATCCTGGAGTATCATCCATCAAAAAATATGTTTGAGAAGATCCACCAGGAAACATTTGGGAAGAGCGGCTGCCGCCGTATTGTTCCTGGACAGTTCCTTGCTGTTGACCCAAAAGGCAGAGCTGTAATGATAGGTGAGAATTTTAAGAAGTATGCATGAAATCAGCATTAGACCATTATGTAGAGTCCATCATATCAGACAGAATCCAGATGTTTGTGCACTGTTTATTTTTTATATTGCTATTTTCCTTCTCTCATAAGATGAGCTCAAATT
>NW_024582474.1:1741616-1907356 GCF_018398535.1 Haplochromis burtoni | reverse complement strand
CTAATGTTTTTGTCACTTTTTATGGAATCTAACTCAAAGTAAGGTCAGTACTTCCACGCTTTGAATGCTGCACTCTCATACTCTCTCCCGCACTCATATGATCCATTGTTGATCTGCGCACAGCTGTTGTTACGAACGTCGCACTCGCTTACGTTACTGTCATGAGACATTCTCGCAAAAAAATCACGGTTTTAGTAACGCAGCGTTCCTACGGGAAAGTAACGTTAATCTAATTACCGTTTTTGCAATAGTAATCCCTTACTTTACTCGTTACCTGAAAAAAGTAATCAGATTACAGTAACGCGTTACTGCCCATCTCTGGTGTTGAGTTACTATTGTTTAAATCCTGAAGAAAATTTATATACACACATATAAATAGTTGTATTAAACCAGTTAAATGAAGCACACAATATGTTTTGTCATTTATCTGACTAGGAGCGATAGAGAAACAGAAGCTGGTGTATATTCTGAACAGAGATGCTGCTGCGAGACTGACCATCTCCTCTCCACTGGAAGCCCATAAAGCAAACACACTGGTCTACCATGTGGTTGGAGTCGATGTTGGGTTTGAAAATCCCATGTTTGCCTGCTTAGAGATGGACTATGAGGTAAGGACACAAAGCACAAAGGTGCAGGGCTGCTGAATTTCACATACACTGAACTGTTGTTGTGTGATGAGTTTTCATGTCTCTTCTCTGACTGTCACTGGAGAAAGATTTAACTTCTCTGACCTCAGCATGACTTTAATTGAAAAAAACAGTCATGTTTTGTTTGTTTACCAGAATAATCATGTGTGTTTAATGTCTACAGGAAGCTGACAACGACCCAACAGGAGAAGCTGCTGCCAACACACAACAGACGCTCACCTTTTACGAGCTGGATCTCGGCCTGAACCATGTGGTCCGCAAGTACAGCGAGGCATTGGAAGAACATGGAAATTTCCTCATAACTGGTGAGCATTTGAGTAGTGTTGGTCATATTTAAAGGAAACAACAGTAGTGTTATTCATCAGGTAGGGAGTAGTTGAAATATCAACATTTTTACAAATTGATTTGCTTTCAGAAGATAATCATTGCAGCGAGGTTACAAAGAATTGTTACATCAATGTGTTGTAGATGTGATGAGTTTGTCATGTCTCTTCTCTGAGAAACACTGGAGAAAGATTCACCCTCTCTGATCTCTACAAAAGTTTACCAACGCAATAACACAGCGTTAGATGTCATATTAAAAGAAAGCATTCTGTTGTAAAATAGAGATTACTGTGCTTTTTTTGAAATTCTTACTCCTTCATCATTATGTTTTTTAAAAATGACAACCCTTCTAAATGCTTCCAGTTCCTGGTGGTTCTGATGGGCCCAGTGGGGTTTTAATCTGCTCTGAAAACTACATCACCTACAAGAATTTTGGAGACCAGCCTGACATTCGCTGTCCCATTCCACGGCGTAGAGTGAGTCCTTCTTACAGGAATGCACATTAAAAAGCAAATATTTATAGTACAGGATTTCCTGTGCAGATTTTAAGTGTGTTTTGATGCATCATAACATCAGTACACATCGTGAGACTTTACCTGATTTTAAGCTGTGAGTCACTAAGTAGATTTTAAACATTTTTTTCTCTGTTCATGTGGAATTTTGGTTGTTTTGCAAGTCCCACATTGTTCTTTGCATGAACATCTATTTTTATCCTCCCTCACATTCTCTTCTGCTCCACCCCACAGAACGACCTGGATGACCCAGAGCGTGGCATGATATTTGTGTGCTCAGCTACCCACAAGACCAAGTCCATGTTCTTTTTTCTGGCCCAGACTGAGCAGGGAGACATCTTTAAGGTTACTCTAGAAACTGATGAAGAAATGGTAAGGATGGATGGAAACTAGACATTTTTAACAAATTTATTTAATGGGACTAATTATGTTCACTTCCAGCTTCTGTTTTTTTTCTTTATTTTTTTCTTTCTTAGAATCACAGTTGCTTGATTAACAAACACTAGATAAACATGTCGTATTTATCTTATCCTGCCCAGTTTATGTAATTGCTCAGTTTATCCAATGTCTGAAAATAGGCTTTTTACTCGATTTCTTTTTCATGGCTCATCTTATTAAGAGCTCACTTTCAATTTGATTAGCTCCTTCAGCTTCTTCAAAAAGAGCCAAATGCTTATAAACTCACTCTTTTACTTTTATAGGGAAATCTGTAGCGTGTTGACATTAGCTTAGCAAGAAAGTAGCAAACGCAAATACTCTTGTTCTCAGCAGGGATTACTTTTAAATTCTTCATTAACATTTCTTGAACTTTTGTCATTATGTGTGTGAATGGGTGGATGACTGAACGTGTAAAGCGCTTTGGGGTCCTTAGGGACTAAGTAAAACGCTATACAAATACAGGCCATTTACCATTATTGGTTTTCTATTCCTCCCACCGTCCAAAGACATGCAGCTTGTGAGGATGAGGTTATATTGGATAATCCAAATTACCACTAGGTGTGAATGTGCGAGTGAATGTGAGTGTGAATGGTTGTCTGTCCCTGTGTGTTGGCCCTGCGACAGACTGGCGACCTGTCCAGGGTGTACCCCGCCTCTCGCCCTATGACAGCTGGGATAGGCTCCAGCGCCCCCCGCCCGCGACCCTGAAGAGGATAAGCGGAACTGGATGGATGGTTTTCTATTTATGCTCATTATAATACATATTCCCGTAATAAAAAACGATGCTTGTTTTGTCTCTTAGGTCACAGAAATTAGGCTGAAGTACTTTGACACAATTCCCGTTGCAACAGCGATGTGCGTCCTGAAGACTGGCTTCCTCTTTGTGTCTTCAGAGTTTGGAAACCAGTAGGTTGCAAACAGAAACTCAGGTGTTTCTTTTCGTATCTCTCAGTCTTTGATTAACCTCTATTTCTCTTTCCCTTAGTTACCTTTACCAGATTGCCCACTTGGGTGATGATGATGATGAGCCCGAGTTCTCATCGGCAATGCCGCTGGAAGAGGGAGACACCTTCTTCTTTCAGCCACGCCCACTTAAAAATCTTGTGCTGGTGGATGAACAGGAGAACCTGTCACCAATCATGTCCTGTCAGGTGAGTGTCCTGTCAGAGGAACATGGGGACTAATCTAATTGCCTGAACTTGTTGCGGTGTGAGACAGATTTTTTTCTTAAATCTTAAACCAGAACATTTCTGGCTCATTGACTACTCTCTTCCTACTTTCTTCCAGATTGCTGATTTGGCCAATGAGGACACACCTCAGCTTTATGTATCATGTGGACGAGGACCCCGGTCCACTCTAAGGGTCCTTCGGCACGGACTGGAGGTACACACACTGTTTTTTTTCTAACGTAATTAGAGAAAGCCCACACATGTACTTTGCTGGCTGTGAAATTGATGAGTTTTTTCATGTCTCTTCTCTGAACAAATACTGAAGAGTCTTTTACTATCTCTGATTCCAGCAAACACACAAAGCCTTCTTTTCATATCACACTTTGAACGACTGTTAGCTTGGTGTCACGTTTTTCCCAGCCTTTGAGTTACGCTCACAATGTTGGCTGTACCCTGTTAATGTCTTACTTCCATTACTGTGAAGATGAGCTTTTAAAAATGGTTTGTTGTGTTTGTCTTTGTAATGATGATAAACTTTCAATTTTCTTTTTCTTTCCCCCACCCTGTCTGTTCCCCTCTCTCCGCCTCTGTCAGGTTTCAGAGATGGCTGTGTCTGAACTGCCCGGTAACCCCAATGCTGTGTGGACTGTACGCAGACATGTAGAAGGTAAGAATATTCTTGTTCCAGGATGTGTGTGGCTAATCAAGGTTATAAAACATTCTGAAAGGAAGAAAAGTCTGTGAAACATATTCCTGTTATGTTAATGTACATCACTGGTTAGCTGTTTAGTATAAGATGTTAGGCAGCCACTCACCACTAGCTGGAGCAGCTGCCCTGACAGATATCCCTATGTTTGTGATGCGACAGCCACATGAAGCAGTGTGGCGCTGCAGTACACGCATGCAGTACATGCTGGAGATGAACATTTCTTTGCTGACTCTATTAAAGTAAACTAACATATAACCACCTACTGAAACAGTGTGCAACCAAACTTGTGTGTTCAATGCCATTAGTATTTTTTTTTTTTTTTTCTTCTGATCAATACTGTGTTTACTCTGGTTCTTAGATGAGTTCGATGCCTACATTATTGTCTCTTTCGTCAATGCCACTCTGGTTCTGTCCATCGGTGAGACTGTAGAAGAAGTGACAGATTCTGGTTTTCTGGGAACAACACCCACTCTCTCCTGCTCACTCCTGGGTGAAGATGCGCTTGTACAGGTGCGTAAATGTACCTCATCTGCACATCACCTTTGGGTATTTTCACCACTGTGCCATTTAGTCCATTTAAGTCAAATTGTGGCTTATTTTCTTACATGGTGGGGTTCGTTTGTTACAATGTTAGAACAGGTGTTCTCTGCCCAGTTCCGAGTGAGCAGTTTGTTTATTGTGTGAACATGATTCAACTTTGAGCTGCTCAGGTGCATGTTACAAGTTTGAGCTTCCCATAGCCAAATATGCTTTGCATTCTGGGATGTGGCAGGGTACCGTAGACGTGCAAAGGTCAGTATGGGTTTGCAACCAGCCGTGAAATGAATATAAATTGTCCATGTTCTCAAATAGTTCAGAACACAGCACTTCCTGTATTTTGTATTCTTGTTGCTCCTGGTCCAAACACATGAGCTGGCCAATAACTTCACTGAACGTTCTCAAGTGGTTTGTAATGACTCGCTCTGTGTGAAGAGAAACCAGACCATGGGTAAAAGCTACACGTGTAAGAGTAAAGAGTAAACGAAGTATAGGTGTAAAAACACCCTTAGACATTGCAAAGAAATTTCAAAGTAATCCAGATGCACATGAGCAGCTTTGATAATTGCATTTTATCATAATTCCAATAATTTCTAAAAAACTAAACGAAAACCTTCCTTTGCATCAAAGGAAGCATTTCGAAATTCGAAATTTATTTTAGTTTTTGTTCAGCAGATGATGTACATTTTAAAGGTTATGTTATCAGTTTCTTTTTGTGTGTTAAGCACAAATAATTAATACAGTTCATGCATTAATTCATCTAATTACACAAAGATGGCCATTTATTCATCATCAACCCAATCTAGTACTTTGTCTTTTCTCTCCATCTTACCTCTGTGGTTCTTTCACTCCCTCCCCCATACAGGTTTACCCAGATGGTATCCGTCACATCCGAGCAGACAAGCGTGTGAACGAGTGGAAAACTCCTGGTAAAAAAACTATTGTCCGCTGTGCTGTGAACCAGCGGCAAGTAGTCATCGCCCTCACTGGTGGGGAGCTGGTCTACTTTGAGATGGACCCGGTAAGGAAGTAGATTATTTTTGTGTTATCCGATCATCCTCTTGTGCCCCTCTGACATTCTGTTCAGCCTCCATAATGCCTACAATGTGGCATGTGCACGAAAAATAAAACTGTTGGTGGAGTGAAGAAATCCAAAACTGAAGAGTCTATTTCATCACCTCCAGCTTTAAGTGAGACAACATAGGCTATAACAGCTTTCTCCTTGTTCAGAGCAATGAGTGATTTGGGCTGCTGTAAATAGTGGTCATAAGAGAAAATTTCCTCTTTTTTAAAAAAATGTTTTTTTCCTTCGGCCTGTAGTTCGATTATCTTTACTGTGTGAAATAGATCACCTGTTTCTGCTCCGCACTGCACTGTCTTCCCTACACACGGTGAAGTGTTTCATTGACAAGGTTACAGTTATACTGCGTACTAATTAAAAAGCAATACAATAGACAGAAATACTGCCATCAATCTTCAGGAATATTGTCCATTGGCAGAATCCTAGTTTCCACTTTCATGCTGTGTTTAACAAGTATTAGTTATGCTTTGTAGTAAAAGGTTTTCACAAAAATACTGCGTTGAGCTTTATGTAGACTATGTGAAGGCCCAGTGCCGCCGCCCCCCCCCCCCCAAAAAAAATAAAAAAAAACAAATCTTTTTTTGGGGTTAATCAGTCAAATGATTTGACGGGCTTATTCAGCACTTCATTTTATAGAAGGCAATTTCACAATTGACTGCACAGTTAAATTGCCTTATCATTAGCTTCACTTAATTTATTTTCCTGCAGAGTATCTGATGATTTAATTCTAACACTAATATTGAATATCTCAGGTTCCATATTGAATAGAGGAAGATGACTGAACTGAGGTGACGGAAAATCTGTTTATTAATCCTGCTGCTGTCTGTATTTCACTTTTGATTTTTTTCAGTCTGGCCAGCTGAATGAGTACACAGAGAGGAAAGAGATGTCTGCAGATGTGGTTTGTATGAGCCTGGCCAACGTTCCTCCTGGTGAGCAACGCTCCCGATTCCTGGCTGTTGGGCTGGCTGACAACACTGTTCGCATCATCTCCCTGGATCCTTCGGTATGAGCTTGACACAGAGATTATCAATGAGACCCTTTTTTGTTTCGAATTGGAGGTGTTGCTCAGAAATTGCTTTTGCTGGTTTATCTGCTGGCATGTGATTGAGCCCATGACAGCTTGTATCCGAACAAGATGTCAGGTACTTTAGTTTTGGGTATGTCTTTGCCATCTTTGATGTTTGTTCCTATAGAGGTTTGTTTTGGTCCTAGTAACATTTGGCCGTTCAGTTTATTGTTGATTGACAGCAAAGACTATTTTCATGCTCTGAGGGGACAGACATGCAAATTTTGGCACTTGTGTTCACTTTTGAAAGCTAGTATCCATTATCTGCTGCACTACAGAAATTCGTTTGCCAGTCATCTTCACAGTATGTGGAGTCAGAGTGTGTACTCACACACATGCACATCCCCTTTCAGGCTTAAAATGAGGACGTCATGTTGCTTCTAGTTTCTTAATTTATTGCCCTTGCAGTGGTAATGGGTATTTTCAACTGTTGAAAAGTTTTTCTCATATTCATAAACCAAACTGTGCTGCTCAGCCAAATTTGCACATTGTCACTGTACTCTCAGGTCTTTCCCATTGTGCAGAATGAGTAACAGAATTTAGCCTGTGTTTAGCATCCAAGTTTGAAGGAATCCATGGTTAACCACTTAAGAATTCCTGGTAAACTTATAAATGTAAAAATGACTGGAAATATACTTCAGCTAGATTTTTAATTATAGGATTTCCCTGAAGGCTCGGGAGCATCTGAGATAAATATTAATTTAATGTCAACAATTTCAGCAGCCTTCTGCAGAACCTGCTGAAAGTAAATAATCCCAAAAAACAGAGATGTTTTAGCTGATTAACTTCTACAGAACTTAGTTTAGACCGTGATGCTCAGTGTGAAAATACAGTCCCTCCAAAAGTCCCTACTATCCAGGAAAGGTTCCTGTGGTGGGAACTTAATTAATGATTGGCATAAATCCCTTTAAGGCTAAATTAATCTTAGTTTCTTATTAGGTCAGTACAAAGTAATGTTGTCATGTTTAGGAAACAATTACATCCTTCTTTTAGGGAAAACTTTGTACAACATGAAAGTTGTCTGACCACTTTTACTGCCTCTTAAGATGACCAGTAACCTTAAAATATTCATTGGACATTAACTGGAGATTTCTGCTTCCCTGTTTAAAACGTGTAAGCCAGAAAATAATGCTTTGGGTATTCAGTAATGTGTTTTTTTTCCCCCCCAAAAAGGTCTGGATTAAAATATCTCGTCTGCCTTAACTATTTCAATAGAAGTGTAAATTTTAAAAACTTTAAAAACAATTACAGGATAAGAATCTTTTTTGTTTACGTGCACGTTTAAACAATTGAATGGTGCTGTTACACAAAAACTTAATGTTCGGATTCCTTTGCATGTTGCTATTTTTCTGACCCCCTGAAACTTTACCATGTTCAGGACTGCCTGCAGCCACTGAGTATGCAGGCCCTACCAGCCCAGCCAGAGAGTCTGTGTATCGTGGAGATGGGAGGGGTGGAGAAACAGGATGAACTTGGAGACAAAGGAACCATAGGCTTTCTCTACCTTAATATTGGGCTTCAGGTATTCTTTCACATTTAAATATCTCAGGTTTCATGTTGAAGTTGAAGACATTTTACTTTTAAATCACAGCTCTGTAAAACCAAATGTAATACAGGGATTGTGTACAGGCGTGAGTTCAGATCGATCTTGTACCTAAAATCCAAACTGATAATGTTTTTCATGCTTGATCAATTAGCAGTCAGGGAGCATAGTCCAGAGCAAAGATTGTCACAATTGTCATGTTATGTCAGCTTATGTTGCTATACATTTCAGCTTATGTAGAGGTTTTCTGCTAATGTGTTTTTGCTCCTCTTTCTCAGAACGGTGTGCTTCTGAGGACTGTCTTGGACCCAGTGACTGGAGACTTGTCAGATACCAGAACACGCTACCTGGGATCACGACCTGTTAAACTGTTCAGAGTCAGAATGCAAGGACAGGAAGCTGTATGTAACTCGAACGCTTACTCAGAATTAGCTCATAAATACAAATATGTGCATTTACAAAAATATTGTTTGTTTTGTCAGTTTTTAATGCTTGTGATCATATTAAGTCAGAAATATTTATATTAAACCTTAAGATTTAAAAATAAATTTGTCTTTTTCATCACTGATTATAAATTAATTGATAAATTGATGTCTTTTCTCTTGCTGACAGGTGCTTGCAATGTCCAGTCGCTCCTGGCTCAGCTACTCTTACCAGTCTCGTTTCCATCTGACTCCTCTCTCTTATGAGACTCTGGAGTACGCCTCTGGTTTTGCCTCTGAGCAATGTCCAGAAGGCATAGTGGCCATCTCTACCAATACTCTAAGGTATGGATGCACTTAGAGCATTTTTTTTGTAAAACATAGGCATCACTGTTTGTGTAATGGAGTTCAAACTGAAGAAATCCAGCATCTGTTATGTATTATCGCAATTTAAATAACTCTAAACGTCTTATGTTCAAAGTGTTTATAAATCTGCAGAAATAAGTTTATTGAAGGGCGAAAAATATATTTTTATATAAATCTCACCTGTGCTCGTCTGCCTGGTAGAATCTTGGCTTTAGAGAAACTTGGAGCCGTCTTCAACCAAGTGGCCTTCCCACTTCAGTACACTCCCAGGAAATTTGTAATCCACCCAGAGACCAACAACCTCATTTTGATTGAAACTGACCACAACGCCTACACCGAGGCCACCAAAGCTCAGAGAAAGCAACAGATGGCTGAGGTATGACTATATCGTTGTGACCCAACTAGTGGTGTTAACATCTGTCTGCGGTTACTCTCAGTAATAAATTTATTAAGGGCAAGAAGTCGGCATGTCGGGTATAAACAAGAGAGAACAGAAATTTGTTCCTGTGTGAGTTATTTTTCCAGGTTAGAGCCTAAAAAAGTAGGTTTATTAAATTATAAACCTACTTTTATATTTAGGAGTTTTTCCTGACATCCTTTTACTGTTTTTGTGTTTTTCTCACTGATAAACCCAACAGTAGAAATAATGAGAAGTAGAATTTGGTAGTTTAATGGCATTTTGTCTCTGATGATAATTATATTATGAATTAATAATCTTTGTGATGGCAGACATTCCCATCACAGTTTGTAGTCTAGAATATCATTTCCATATGGCTGGTTTTATTCAAATAACAGTTGCCAACATGTCATAAACAGAAAATCACATCCCTTCTTTTGCCACTGTAGGAGATGGTAGAAGCTGCAGGTGAGGATGAAAGAGAACTGGCTGCTGAGATGGCTGCTGCATTCCTAAATGAAAATCTTCCAGAAGCCATTTTTGGTTCACCCAAAGCCGGCGCAGGACAGTGGGCCTCACTAGTGCGGCTGGTTAATCCCATACAAGGTTCTACACTGGATCAAGTGCAGCTGGAACAGAACGAAGCTGCGTTCAGGTGAGTAGTACTCATGATGGGTGGGTGGGGTTTAAGTGAGGTTAAACAGTCTGACCCTGGGCTGTTTCTCATTTATTATGCCTTTCTCTTTGATGGACAGTGAGCCTCCCAAATTCCAAGCCCTTCATTAATACTCAGTGTTGTTTCTTAATCAGCCGTTGACATAGTGAAAATAGTTTGGGCTGCCATTGTAGAGGTTCTTCGGTTTCACCTGGTGACAAATGAACCTTTTTCAAAACGACACTTTGTGTCGATTTGTATCAGCACCTGCTGAAAACAGGCACAGTATTTTTTTAATGCAGCAAAATGCTTATTAAGATTTAATTCCATACTATGGGCATCATTTAAAGGTAATAAAATTTGTGATTTTGGAAGGCAGGCTACTGGATCCATCAAAAGCATCACTTTCTGATATAAAACAGTATTTTTGGCCATGTTTTGAAGGTTATAGCTAATATTTTGTGTTAATATATTTCTAAATGATTAGCGTGACTAATCTAAACTAGCAATATAGTATATAGGTGGGTCTGATGTTGTACTTGGTGTTTTTCAGTGTGGCCGCTTGTCGATTCACCAACACGGGTGACGATTGGTACGTCCTGGTCGGTGTTGCCAGAGATATGATTCTCAACCCAAGGTCAGTGGGCGGCGGCTTCATCTACACATATCGACTCGTCAGTGGAGGGGAGAAGCTGGAGTTTGTGCACAAGGTGGGTTTCAGTGACATTAGGGGTTAATTTTATTAAGCTTGTTTCTCCTTGAATATTTATTAGGCTGAAGCTGATTCACTCTCATCTTTTGCTGTTTATACTGGGGAATACTGATGTAAACGGCATAAAAGTGCTTGTCTGTGTCATATTTGGCTTTAGTTTGATTCATAAAGCAAATCAACATTTCATTCTGTAGGCTCTGCAACAATTTAATGCTTAGGTGCTGTGCTTTGTTTTTTGGCCTTCTGGTGCAGCTGCACGTGTGCAAGTTTCAAAAGATTTCTGCCGTCACTCTGCTGTAACAGTACTCAGAGCAAGTCAGCTGGAGAGGACGTTCAGACCTTGTAGCAAGTGCAGCTCTATCATGAAAGGCTGAGTAAATAAAAATAATTCACAGCCCAAGGGAGTTTGAAGAAAATAGTTAGTGTGACAGGCGACTTACAGATGTCAGAAAGATGTATATACGGTTTCTTTGGGAGATGTTGGCTTTTATCACCTTTGCGCTTACCCAGGGACTGTGTGCAGGCCATGATTTGAGACAGATGTTAAGACGAGGACTGGACTCGAGGAAAGTCTATTCAGAATGCATGAAGCAAGACAGACTGATACAAAATTTTGATGATGGGATGAAACACAGCTGTTGCTGTCCCAGTTGTCACAGACTCGCTGGGCAATTCCCCAAGAAACCCCACCAGGGTGGAGACGATCAGGGTGAATCAGCCCACATACGTTTGTTACCTGATGTGGATTAACAGGGGAAATGACTCATGAGTGTTGTGTTTCGCAGTGGTATCAGGAATTTCCCGACCACTTAACCAGATCTGATATTTTAGATGATTCTATCAGGTCACAACTCACTTTTTTCCCTGTTTGTTATATAACCAGAGATATCAGAGTATGCACAATAAGATGACACATTTCTGAGTGCAAAGTCATGACAGCATCTTGGATGTAGGCAGACGCACTTTTCTGAGATGGCTGTGTCGTTGGGTGTATGTTCCAACAGGGCAATAAACTAGAAATATCCATCAAACTGTGACAGGCCCGCTGAAGGCCACGGAGAAAGCAGAGCGACGGGTTGAAAGGTTTTTCCTGTCCAGGATGTCTGAGCTCACAACACACTCTTAGTCACTCTCCAGAGGGGAAATTTGGATTCTCAAGTTGCATTTTAGTTGTAATTTGGGCATATCTTAGACAGGGAAAGTATTGACGATGTCTGACTCATGACTGGTGTAATCTTATTTGAGAAATATAATTTACCAAAATACTTTCTTAATGTTTCAACAGGTAAAGAGTTTGTTTATGCGGTTGTTCAGAAGTGCTTTTCTAAGAAAATCGTTAAAAAATGAACATGTTAAAAATAAACAGCTGGGATCTGTAGTAAATCTAAAACCACAGGCAGATTTCACTGTAGCTGTTTTACAATCTCTTATGATGACTAAAACTGTGTTTAGTGAGACTTCCTTTCGTGTTCTTTAAAAAGCTCTGTATCTGTTTCAATCTTTATCTGAACCCAGATTGTTTTGTTTATTTCTAGACCCCAGTAGAGGACGTGCCTTTGGCAATCGCACCATTCCAGGGACGAGCCCTAGTTGGAGTGGGAAAACTGCTTAGAATCTACGACCTGGGGAAAAAGAAGCTGCTACGCAAGTGTGAGAACAAGGTAAGACAAGGACGTCTGGACACAAACATCTATACACCCTATATAAATATTCTCTCTTCCACCTGCGAATCCCACTTTCTATCAAAGGTTCTTTATAGAGATGATGAATATAGTTGATCTGAAAATATAGACGATGAAGAATTAGTCTTTAAAGATTTACTAAAAGGAGCCAACTTTGACCTGACCCATGATCAATGAGTTGATGAGCAGAAGCATCCCAATCCGGGATGTAATCAGGCTTACATCATAAAATTATTAATTTCAGAATAAGAAACAAAAAGTGTCATCATGAAAAATAAATAAATAAAATCCAGTTCACTTTTTACTGGACACATCTGACTATAGCTTTCGCCAGACGGGCATGGTTTAAACAGATATTACAGCTTTTACAAAGCTAGCTAGCATAAGAAACATCAGAAGATACTGATATTCTATTTGAACATGTGCTGTGTAACCAGCACAACAGGTGCTCAGTACAGTGACACAGAAAAAACGAATCACAATACAAGACATTCGTACTACAATAGTTACACTGCTAAATGATAGTCAATAATCTCAATTGCAGACCTGCATTTTTATTAATTAATCTTGTTAAAAACAACACTGTAGTACAGATGATTATTTATTAAAACTTTCAAATATACTTTAACTGGCTGGTAAATAGTCTCAACTCTTCGAAACCAATTTCAAAAAAAGTTTCCTCTGTATGTGGATAGCTTTATCTCTGTTTGCACTCTGGGTTTTCCTTCCTGTGAAAAGAAAAGAAAAGGTTTTATCTAATGGTGCATGGCCGATTTGTTCCAGATTAGCCATCAGGGACTTTTTCAAAGTTCCTAATGGCACGACGCCTTTATCTTTATTAACCAAAGCAAACTGCACCGTTTTGTAAGAAGCAGAGGTGCCTTTATATAAAGAACAAACCACCTGAAGGGTGTTTTCAATGCAGCAAAGTAATTGTTGTAAACGGGGTCAAGACTGAGTGTGAGGGTGTCTAGTTTTTGTTTGCAGACACTTTGTGTTTAGGTTTTAGAGGTTTGAAGCACTTGTTGTGCTGTAGAGCAAATCTTTTCATGAGTGTATGTGATGCATCACGCTTTTGCATAAACATTTTTCCCAGAATGTTTTGGTTGAAATTAACAGCCTGCATTGAAACTTCTCTGTGTAACAGGATATAAAAATAGTGCGGTCTGTTTTGAAACGTAAGATCTGGACGTGTTTAAGGGGGAAAAACATTGCACTCCTTAAGTTTGTGGGGCTTTAACAGTCACACAGAACAACTTTACTTTAACGCGTAAACAGTAAAGACCAATGTTGTATCTAATTAATGAACAGCTGATGTGCAGCAGTGTTGCCGCCTGAGTGTTGTGTTGCAGATAAGATGCATGTAGCTGACAGTTGAGTTAATACCATACAGTACAGTGCATACATAAACACATGTGCATTGTATAGCCCCTCTGGATTATACTTTTAACAATTGTTTCCAGTCTATTTAGTCCCTCCCTTAATCGTTACATCCTGTAGTGTGTAACGTGAGAAGTTTTAATGAGTGTGAGCAAGTCCTTTTTCACAGCGCTGCACAGGACACCACTTGGGGAACATGTCCAGATTGCATTATTTTCTTTTAAAACACTTGACTGAGTGTACCTCACTGCTCTCCCTAACTCTTTGTAGCACATTCCCAACCTGGTGACTGGCATCCACACCATTGGCCAGCGTGTCATCGTGTCTGATGTCCAGGAGAGTCTGTTCTGGGTTCGTTACAGACGTAATGAGAACCAGCTCATCATCTTCGCTGATGACACATATCCCCGCTGGGTGACGACGGCCTGTCTGCTCGATTATGACACCATGGCTGCTGCTGACAAGTTTGGGAACATCAGCATCGTAAGTAAAGGGCGAGAAGTGTTTGGGGGTGTATATTGTATTTTTGTGGGCGAATAAAGCCAGAAAACATCAAGACCATCAGCCCTAAACAAAATTTTCTGCAATGATGTAATGTCTCCATGTTTTGTCCTTGGTTTGCTTAGGTGCGTCTCCCCCCTAACACAAGTGATGATGTGGATGAAGACCCCACAGGGAACAAGGCTCTATGGGACAGGGGCCTCCTCAATGGAGCATCACAGAAGGTACACATATGCTTCACCTTTTCACGTTTCTGGAATTAAACAGTGTGTCTGAGCAGATGAAGCATAGACTCAAAAAAGAGAAGTGAGTGAATTAAAAAGGACATTGTCTCTCTGGATGCCAACAGATAATAAATAAAAGTGAGGTTAAAGAGGTTTAAGGGAAAGACGTGGGTCTTCGATGAGTTTGTGTAAACATCAAGGGATGGGGAAGTTCTTAATGGTAAACCATTCCATACTTTTGGACCAATGACTGTAAAACTTGGTTTCAAGTCTGTGCGTGGGATGGAGAGCAATGGTTGGTAAGCAAATTTGAGGAATCTGGAGGTGGGATGGAGGGTAAGCAGTTCAGAAATGTGATGTCGTGCCAGTGCCTCGCAGTCCTTTAGAAACAAATAAATGAGTCTTGACAGCTGTTGCTGCCCCGGAGCAGAGGTCTTCAGCTTGACCTCAAAGTGAAAGAACAATTTAGATTTAACATGCATTGTCTGTTCAGACCTGCTTCAGGCTTGTGCATCGGGTTAATGCTTCAAATTTTTAAAAAAAGCTTAGAGTTACTTAAACATTTAAACAATCGTTCATCATTTTCTGTGACTGAGCAGTATAGGCCACAAATGATATCTCAATATATTTTTTAAAAGGGGATATAAGCCAGTATTTTATAAGGTAACCAGAAGTGAGATTATTAAAATATTAATAATAAAATATACAGTAAGTCATGTAGAAAAGAATGTAGCAGGGGCTTCTGCATTTTGAAGAAAATATCAAAGCACTTTCACTTTCCTGATGTTTAAAATAATAGGACTGGTTCAGATGAGATGTTAAAGGCTGTGTATGTAAAACGTATGTTTTAACATTAAGTAAATGTATACTTTGAAACTTCATTCATTGTTGGGCCTGTGCTGTTTTGCTCTCTTTTAAACCAAATCTGAACTGCAAAAAGAGAAACTGAAAGCTGCTGCAAACACAACCCTTACTATACTAAGAGCTTTACATTACGGCAAAGTATATTGATGCAATGGATACTGTCTAATTCTACATCTTTTGAGAATATGTTGAATTATTTAAAAAAAATTACTTTACCATTTATGTTTAGAAATTAGTGTAGATGTTAAATGTGGTATTTTAACATTGGTTGCAAAGTACAAAGATGTTTATCCTGCAAGTAGCAAGTGTACACTTTTATGAGGCAAAGCAGAAAACTGTGGCTTTAGGTGGGATAACTGAGGCAGACCTCTGCTACATCGCATGCATCCAGTGCTGAAATCTGGCCCGGTGTACTAATCTGCCTCCCTGGCCACTCCAACCTCCGCAGACACACCACCATCAACCACAAGTTTAACCTACTCTCAAATGCAACCAACACAAGCCGCGCACACACAGGAGAAACACACCGGATCACTCATCCCACATTTTAAATCCTGGTCAGAAACTGTTTAGGTAGCACATAGACTGGGAAAGTCCCTCCAGTGTAGTCATTATGAGCTGGTCCCAGTTGCCATTGTGACACAGTGTGTGCTATTTCTGCTTGTGCACGCTGCACGCATAGATTCATTTGAGTTTGGAAATGTACCGTATCTATATATAGACATGGGTGTGGATGTCTTGACTTGTCTTTATGCAAAATGATGTCTGTCTATGCGTCTGTCCAGCCGGCAAGTCACGTGGCTCGGCCAAAATGCTGCCATACATGATATATGCCATACAAAGTAGAGGCTTTTCTACTCTGAGCACTCAAAGTGTTTTTCCTTACAAGGCTCATTCACCCAATCACGCAGATTCATATAAGCAGTATTTTCTATACCTAAGATTTTATATCAGTTGCACACTCTAACATCTTGCTTAAGGATACTTTGACATGCACTCCAATAGCCAGGGAATCGATCCATTGAGCTTCCCTTTGATAGATGACTCGCTCTGTCCAGTGCCTGGTGAATCACTATACAAGAAAGTTGATGTCAAATTGACCTGACATCCATTGTGCATGTGTAGATTTTTGTAATCCAGTGTACAGCTGGGGCTGCAGTGGTCAAACACTTTGTATGAAACATTTTCAGGTGAAATAAACCGTTACAGGTTCAAGTAAGGGGAAGCGGTTGTCTTCTTTGCACATCTTTCTGACTTATTTGTGGAGTACAGAGGTCATTTCCACTCTGCTTGTCCCTCCTTAGTCCCAGATGTGGTCTAATTAGCCTAATATTGAGGTTTTATTACTACACAATGCTCCCTTGGTATTCACAGTACCTTCTGATTACTATCATCATCATTGGTTTGGTGGTTTCTGGACGGTTATCAGATTAAACCATCAGGACCAATTTCATCCAGGTGGAGGATGAAAGTGTTTCTTATTTTGACTCAGACTGGCAGTTAATGTGCTTTATGTGCACATGCAGCTGTCAGAACAGCCAATCTTCGGAGATAAAATGGCCTCAGGTGACATATCTGATCTGACATATGATCAGATTTTTGTATTTTTTCTCTCTCTCTCTCTCTCTCTCTCTCTCTCTCTCTCTCTCTCTCTCCAGGCTGAGATAATAATGAACTACCATGTAGGAGAGACAGTGTTATCTCTGCAGAAGACTACTCTGATTCCTGGTGGTTCAGAGTCCCTGGTCTACACCACACTGTCTGGAGGCATCGGCATACTAGTCCCATTCACTTCACATGAGGTAAAACACTAAGATCTCATTTATGTGAACACACATGCACACTTTGCATGATCCTAAAGTAGTATTGTGTGGCTCAAATGGCCTCCCGATTTCTCTTCCTTCTCTTTTTAACCCCCCGGATTTCTTTATTTCGTCTGACAGGATCATGACTTCTTCCAGCACTTAGAGATGCATATGCGCTCAGAGTTTCCTCCTCTTTGTGGCAGAGACCATCTCAGCTTTAGATCCTACTACTTCCCAGTCAAGGTTGGGATTGTTTTTACACATCCGTCTTATTTTTATAATATAGTTTCAACTGCGGAACCTGTTTATTAAAAAATATTTGAGGATAACAAAAACAAATTCTGTCATTTTCTCCAGAATGTGATTGATGGAGATCTGTGCGAGCAGTTTAACAGCATGGACCCTCACAAGCAAAAAAGTGTGGCAGAGGAGTTGGACAGAACACCACCCGAAGTCTCTAAGAAGCTGGAGGACATTCGCACTCGCTACGCTTTCTAACCTCACACACGGACATTTCGCACAACACACATGAATTTTACCAATGCATACGTTTCAGGACCCACAGATCGTTGCTTTTCCCAGCTGCGAGTCATCTTTAGTGATTCAGAATGAGGTATTATGCGGTTACTGTGAGCAGACACCAGCTTACATGGAAACCTACAAGAAGCCACTCGGCTTGTAAGTGTCTCACGTTGACCACCTGTGACGTAATAACCTGCTTTCAAGTGTGTGAGCATTTAGCTGCTGCGTGAACAGGAATGACACACATACTTTTTCACGGGTCAGTTACTGAGAATTTGTCAGGTTTTTGTCACCTCCAACTACAGAAACCATGCATGCAGCACCACAAAGACACGTTACATGGAAACATGACAAAGCTGTTGTTTCTCTAAACATTGAGCAGTAGCTTTGGTGTCTTTCACACTTACATCTGTGCGAGCAGAATTTGGCACAGCTGTATGAGAGTTCACACGCTTGATCGCTTTTTCTGTTCACAAAGAGATCACAGTTAGAAAGTGTCAGTCATCGTGGAAGAAAATCATTTTTTTTATTTAAAGAGTTTTTGCATTCCCCCTAGTAGGAAAGGCTAGTTGATGTCTAATGTACACAAAGCTGTCTCTGAAATACTTCATTTTTGTGTATCCTCCAGCTTTGACCACAGGAAACTTTTTTTTATAATGATATCATTTTAATTTGTGCTAATTGGAATAATTTGTTGTGACACATACATACCATTGTCCCAGATGGTATAAAATTTCCCAGCCCCAAACCCTTCCTGTCTTTGTGATGTCATGTTGGCCCCCAGGCTCATTAAAAAGCACATTGCTTACTCACACCTGGGAGCCTAACACAAGCTGACACCTAACAGTGTGTAAGCTGCAGCCTGCAGTCCAACAAGTGCCGCCGTTCTGTGGAGTTGGTGGAAAAATACTGAAGGTTTGCACTGGGTGTTGTTCTTGTCAGTCCAGTAAATTCCCAACCTCAGCCACAGACATAGCAATCCACAGTAGTCACTGAATTTAGGGGGATTGTGGGACAGGTCAGTGGTCTGTTTTTGTAAATAAAGTTGTTTTTGTTCTTTACAATGCCAAGCGTCTGTATCATTTTATTTTATTCTCTTCACCTTAGTATGTTTGGAGAGCCTCAGTTTGATAAAGGATGTGTGACTTTAAATCTTTGTCATCATCAACACATTGGAGGCCCGATATTAAGATTAGTCATGACTGCATATACGCACAGCTGTAGTTGATGTGCCGATCAGCTGACGGCTTCTGTAAACGTGTAGTACAGACTCAACAAGGTGAAGCTGCTCAACTTCAAGGTGAGGAGAAAAGATTTAGATGTTGCAGCAATTTAAGTCAATCAAGTCCAGTTATGATGCATTTAGATTGACTTGACAAACATAATGGATTCTAGTTTTCAAAAATAAATGTGTATATTTTTTGGCACTATTGGTTTCATTTCAAAGTCAAATTTATTTATGTATTTTTTCCATATTACAATAAAGTCTCCTTTACTAATTCTGCTTAGACTGAGAAAAACGTTTAGTTTAATGTACAATTGTAAAAACCTAGCTTGGTTTGGACTCGCCTCTTCTTCACATGCATAATTCCAGGACTGGGGCAATCAGTTGAAAGACTTTGTTGTTGCGATGCAGAATAGCTGCTAACCACCACATGATTTTCCAAGCTGTTGATTATTTTAGAAAACTTGATGTTTTAGTAATTAGACGTGAACCTTTTATTCATTCCCTTCCCTGTCATAAATGGTGCCAACATAAAAATCTGCAGCAAGAAAGAAAATAACTACAATATATGCAGTTAGTGCCATATATTTTTGGATTCTGATAAATTTTATAGTTTTGACTTTTTTACAACACTGCAGTGGAATTCAAATAAAACAATAAAATGCGACCTGCAGACTTTAAGATTTAATTATACCAGTTTAGCATCCTGAGAATTATAGCTAGTTTTATACATAGAGGCTCAAAACTAATTGGACATGTACAATTGGCTCATTATCTTACAGCTATAGAGTTAAATCAAGTTTTGAACATTTGGTGGCTTTGCACCAGAACTCTCAACGTAAGATCCAAGATATTGCAACTAAAAAAGCTTCCTATACTGTAGTGATTAAAACAGACGCCTCATCAATAGTCCTGACTCCTCAAATATGGTTCTTTATTCTCTGTAGAGGTTTCCATCAAGGTAAGAATACAAATAAGGCTGCATATATTTATTCCTTCCACGGGTGTACATAGTGCCACATAGAGCAGTGAGGCTGCTGTCAGCTGAGAATCTCCCTACTGCAGCTTGTTTAACTTGCATAGCAACAAGACTATAAAGATTTGTCACATTAAAGAATAACAAGTGCTAAGCTGCTGCAGAGCCACATCTGGACCAGCGCTTCTGCATGGGGATTTGCCTCTGTGGGAGAAAAGCCAAGAACTCAACCAGACTAAACTTTCCCACTTAGAACAATGGCTCTGTAGGGTTTCATAGAAGTGTAACCACATGGGCAGGTTTTTCAAAATATGTAAAGTGCCTTGTGGTGAAATCGAGAAACCATCTGAGCAGAGTTCACAAGGCACAGGAAAGAAAGTTCAGAATGTATGAAAATGCCCAATGCTAATGGAAATCAGTGGTTTCCAGCTGGAGTGTATGCTGTCATTAAAACCATCAAAATCCAAATCAAAGACATTGTCAGGGATTATTTTAGCTTTTAGCTTTTCATAGTTCCAAGGGTTCATGTCTAGTTTGAATCAGCAAAGATTCAAGCAATGAGAAACTGATGGATTGGTGATACTTCCTGTTTCCTGCCTCTGCGTGGAGTTCATTTATCAAACACTGTCTGCTTGTTGATGGGGCAAGCTGTTCAGTAACATATTGCATTAACCACTGATGAATTACTGCCATCTTTACTCAGATTCCTCTATTTTGGGGGACTCAAATTTAATTTGATAAATTAGCACAGTCTGAAGTGTGAAACACATGATCATCATAAAATAAATGTTCAACTTTGTGAAGCTCTGGCAGGGTTTTCTGCAGCCGTCTGTTTGTTGGCAAATGAGTTGATGTGGGAAAACTCCTGAGTTTGTGCTGCAGAAACAAAGTGAGGTATTTGATTGAATCAGAACTGAAATTAAATCTCTTCACACTTCAGAGTTCCTCACCACTACATAAATCTTGTTACAGGTGATTCAAGCTTTAAGGTGTCACTGAGGTTTAAAAGGTCAGAAAGCATCTGTAGCATCTCATTTTCTGTGTACTTTATCACCAAGAAGTGGTTGGTAAAAATGTTTTGCTTCCTCTTTGGTGTCTGTTTCAGTCACAATGCAAGTTGCAGCCTTCAAATTGCTTAACTGCACTGTGATGAAAGCATTCACTGTAAGGTCAGACATGACGTATTTGGTGGAATCTGAACTGAACGTAAAGCTTTTCACACTCTTCACACTCTTCATCAGGCTGCTTTTTTGACTTTTTGTCCCGTCATGTTCAAACACTAGTGGCACAGTGCAGTTGGAAGCTATGCATGTCCATGCATGTCCATGCATCTCTATGTCTTTTTTTTCCACCATGTTTTTTACAGGTGATGTTGCACACGCTGCGATGTGCACGATTACAAGCCTGGTCCATGTTGACCTTTTCTGCAGCTGCTCTAGCTTTTTTGGATGTTTTTTTTTGGCAGACCTGGATAATGATGCGCCTACCTTTTCTTAAACTTGACTAAATGTTCCAAAGAAGCTTTTCTTTGCTATTTAAATGATTCTCTAGTCATCCACCACAGTTGTCTGCTCTGGATTTCATGCTCTTTTTAATGTTGCAGAGCTCATCAGTGCCAGATTGTACTGAAACTGTTGATTTGTGCTATCGTAATGTTCCTGTCGTCTCTTTGATTCATTGGTTTCGTTTTGTTTTCACAGCCTAAGCAAGCGCTTACTAAGGAAGGGCCACTCCTGTCCTTAAAACAATTTTGATTCAGTTGCCCAATAACAACTCAGCACCCAACGTAGGGTACAGTGTACAAAAATGACAATAAGTGTCAACCCCTGAGAGTCTGGACTTTAAGTCCATATTTAGCATATACATGTAAGCTGAATATGTTTTGCTACACAGAACAAAATAAAAATTGTGTTGGCATTGTGTCAGTCCTTAATAGTCATAAATAACTAAATAATAACAGTTATATATTAATCTCTCCATTTTTTAAACTGGAGAGATTTTGAGTTTTAATATATTTTGATGTTTATGGGTTATGTTTACATTCTTTAGGTTATCGAAGTTCATTTCTTTTATGCCTAGGTTGCCGTTATAGTTCACTGTCTATTAGATTCCCCTTGTGTCTTCAACCCCTGTGTTTAATCTCTGTTGCCCCTCATGTGTCTCATGTCTGTGCTTTATGTTGTCAAGTTCATGTTGTCATGTCTGCGTCTCATTACGGTTAATGTTTTGTTTTGAAGAGGTCTTGTGTTTCTATGCTCTGTGTGTTTAGTTTTACTCTTCCCCTGTGACATTGTTATTTTCATTTTTGTCAGCTGTTTCCCCGTGTGTGCATTTCCCCTGATCGCCTCTTGTGTGCATTTAGCCTGTGTATTTTCATTCATTCCTCGTCCGGTTGTCTGCTTTCATGTCATGTTTCCAGGTTTTTCTGTATATTATTGCTAGATCTCCATGTTCAAGTTTTCTTCGTGTTTTAATGTTAGTTCACCCAATTCAGGTTATTGCTTAGTTTTCGTCCTTGCCCTTTGTATTTATTTTGCCAGCCTCAATAAACGACTCTTTTTTCTATTAAGATTAAGTTTTGTTGTCGTGTGTCTGCACTTTGGTCCTCTTTCCGACTCCACACAGGCAGCTTCTCAGCCAGACTGTGTCAATCCCAGCTGTCAGTGGGTGAGAGCTGGGTACAATCTGTAAAGGTCCATCACCGGACAAATGATGACAAACGGACAATATAATATTGTGTAATATAAATATATATAAGATATTTATAATTAGATGTATTTTGTGATATTGCAGAATATAAAAAATATGTATTATTTAATTAACTAGACACTGTTCTCACTGTGTTGGAACAACTGTGATCACATCATTTCTCCTGGGATCAATGCAGTATCCTGACACACTTACACCAGTGGATTTGAACCCAGAACCTCTTTGTTATGAGGCAACAGTGCTAACTCCACAACTGTACCACTGTCATAAATAATTCATAAATATTTATTGCTTTTGTCACAGTGTCCCCTGTGGCTATTAGGGTGTTATCAAGAAACTGTATATACTATAGGCATGCGGAAGAGGAAAAATCACTCACAGTATGTCTAAATTACCAACAAATAAACAAAATAGTAATATGCAGAGCAGAGATTTTTTCAGTTTATTTATCTCTGATTTATTAAAAGCTATCATGCTTTACTACTCTTTTCACACTGAAGAGCCATTTGGTAATTATTATGTTATCTTATGAAACTAAGATTCAAGCCAATCAAAAATGTGATTTCAAAAATGTAGCTGCTGTCTTCACAGGGTCTTGATTTTTGTGGTTTATCCCAGTGTGTGAATAGGACTGAACTCTCACTGCACTGCCCTGATGATATATGTGAAGGGTATTTTGTGCAAACTGCCAGATGGAAAAAACGTCAAAAGGGAGCTTGTTGTTACATCCAAAAGAAACGTTTAACTATTATCAGTAAATCCAGTTCACATCAACAATATAAGTTGCTTTAGTAGCACTTTGGGCTGTCTCGGCCATCAAAGGTCACAATTGGGATGACAGTGGCTCATTTATCATGATACATTCCACTGCCAACGTCACATAAATCTTGTTACAGATGTTCTGGACATTAAATAGTCACTGAGGCTTAAAAGTTCAGAAAGCGTCTGTAGAAGCTCATTCTGTGTACTTTTTAACCAAAGAAGTGGTTGGTCTCTGTTTCAGTTGCAATGCAAGTTGCAGTCTCGAAATTGCTTAACTGCACTGTGATGAAAGCATTCATTACAACGTCTGACCCCCAGTTTGTTTGTGTTTGGTGAAGAGTTATTGCCTCAGGGTCATTGTTCTTGCAGCGTTAGACCGCTATAACTGCTGAAACCTGTCTGAAAGAAAGAAGGATGGGGCTGTGTGTAGCATCTCGAATGTAGCTGAAATCGAGACATTTTGTCACGGAACATTTTGGGAGCCCCAAAGTATAAAAGGACGATGTTCAGTTTATATCATCGTTTCAAAGCAAAATAATATTTTTTAAATATTTCATATTTATAACAAGAATGATCAGAATTGACTTTGGGTACTCTGCCCTTCTCCCACAGTCCATAGACATGCAGTTAGTGGGGCTAGGTTAACTGGCAATTCTAAATTGCCCGTAGGTGTGAACCAAACGGTTGCCTGTCTTTTTTAGTCCTGCAACAGACTGACATTTTCTCCAGGGTATGCCCTGCCTCTCACACTATGGTAGCTCCAGGCCCCCACTTACCCTGATAGGGATAAATGGAAGAGAATGGATGGATGGATGGATGGATGATATGTGCATCATATTGTATCATATGCTAAATTACACTCATACACTGATATGCTGAATAAATGACAAGAAAAGGCTAATTTTCTTTATGTTATTCATGTACTGTCTCACAGTTAATTGCAGGTGCTGTTTTAACATGGAACATATGCTTGGCTGTGGGATATGTTAAAAAGCCAACAGTTTTCCATGGAGTTAGCCCATATGAGCTTACTGTACAGTGATAAATACACCCTGTCATCGGTGACATGGCTGTTGAATGTTGGATCCTGCGTGTTAGGAAAGCAAAGAGTTGTTTGTGGTCTCTGTGTCATTCTGTGGTTTACTATTATTCATTGCTAAGTGGTTTGTTGTGTCCCAGCAACTTGAGGTCTAATTTAGTGCCTTATTCATTTAGCAGACCTCTCCCTTGGTTTCCCCACACATACGTTGTTTTCCCACACCACACCACTGCTGAAATGAGTGCAACCTCAACATTAGTTAAATTGTGAATGAACGGCTGGTCCTGCGGTCCAACGGTTCAGAGAAACCACACATGATCAATTAGTGCCTAAGAGTATGTGGTTTTCAGCTTCCCCTTCTTCCTGATTATTATTCTAATATACAACAAAAGCTGCTGTGATGGTTGTGAGTGGTAGAAATACACATGGGGAAAGGTGTACTTAACAGCTGATAGCCTTCTCTCTTCCTGCTTACTTGAGGGGCAATTTATCACTGTTTTCTAAAAATTCTTATATAAACCTTTGTTTTTTTTTTCTTTTTCTGGTGTTAAATGACCTCAGAGTTTGTTTAGTTGCAATTCCAGCCTCTATTTTGATTGGCAATGTTGTGGCAACGTTTGTCAAATCAAGAGCTAGGGTGTGATGCACTCGGATATTTCCAGTTTCTTCGTGCTTTTTCAGGCTTTGTCACGCTGAGTTTCTTGTTCCTTCACATAAAAACATCTGTTTCTTATTGAGGTCTAGCTTCTTATTTAGCACATGTGGTCAGCTGTTTTAGAGCCTTATGAATAAGACTGTATTTTGGCTCTTTGTGTTTTATGTTCCTACACCCAGATAGGATGGTTGTACCCGGGTTGCAAAGTCTACTTTTTATGACTTGACGTTAGTGTTTCAGCTGTTCTCATCTTTTGTCTTTGAGATTGGATTTGGGTCTAGTACAACTGAGCCAGTTGAGCAGAGGAGAAGCACCGATACTTGCCTGTGTCAGCATCCACCCGTCACACCCATCACCCTATTGCCTGCCTCATGTGGCTGCTAGAGGAACTGCAGTTTTTGGTAATTCTGCGTTGGCTTCAGATTTTTAGCTTTGGCTGACTCAAGTGTGATGAATTTAATTAAGAGTGTAGTCCAGCACTTAATAAAAAGCATAAAACATAAGCACACTTCCTCATTGCATGGATTGTACACCAGTATGGGTCACATAAGTTAATCAGCTACAGTGAAATAAACAGTCCAGGCCCACTGAGTATCTGATAGCTGAAGACTGAGAGTGAATTGTGCCCACTAAGTTAATCGTGTTCACATGAAAATGTGTTCACTTGTCCTTTTCCCCTTGTTTTCCTTTTTTCACATTTTTTTGCCCACATTTCGACTTTTTGTTTTGTACTTTTCAATAAAATGACTGAATGTCACACCAGATCTAACAGATATATGCAGAATCCTAAGCAAGTCTGTTAAACATGGAGGCCAGGTAATCAGGCAAGTAGAAGAGAAACTGAAAATAAACAAAATAAATTAAAAGATCTTAAAAGATCCCGGGTAGATAACTGCCCGACCTGTTGAAACAAGAAGTTACTTAAATAAAACCTGTCTGACAAAGTGAAGCGAGATCTCAAAAAGCAAAACCTCATTCCATAATATAACGACTTCTTTCGGTCTGTAAGGGATTACAGATGAATTCCTAAGGCTTTGGGATTCCAGTGAGCCACAGTGAGAGCCATGGTACTTATCAAGAAGGTCACAAAAGAACCCCTAACAGCATCTAATGAGCTGCAGACGTGTATGCCCCAGTTAAGGTCAGAGTTAATGATTCAACAATAAGAAAGAGACGGGACAACATGGGAGAATTCCAAGTGAAACCCACTCCTGAACAAAAAGGGTCGGCTCATGTTTGCCACAAAGCGTGGTGCTGGTTGCGTGATGGTCTCCGGCTGCGTTGCTGCTTCAGAACCTGGACCACTTGCCGTAATTGATGGAACCATGAATTCTGCTGAAGGACAATGTCCAACCATCAGTTAGTGCCCTGAAACTCAAGCTCACTTGGGTCATGCAGCAGGACAATGGACAACGTCAAGTATAATCTGTCTGAGAGCTACATCATCAGTCAGAATAACAAATGACATAGGATTTAAACTGTGTGGCTTAGGTTTGTAGGGATTTCTGGAACCTACTTTCAAAGTGTATGGAAATGAGGAAAAAGTCGGACAAGGTTCATACTGGTTCCAGCTGGACTTTCAGTTGTAGTTGCCTTCCTCTGGGTTGCAAAACACATGACAGTGAAACATTTAAACAGGATAATGGTTTGATTTAAGGGATTGTAACACATTATTTAATTTACTATTCTGTTCTTATGAGGCACCATCCGGTGGTGACGTATAAGATGGAAAAATTCTGCTATGTCTAAGTGTATAAATCCTCCTACACTGGGCAGTATAGCTTGTAAATGAAATGAAATGAAGCTGCAGTGTTCATCGCATGCATTCAGAGCTTTTAATGCTATTAATTTTACAGATGGTTTTAAAAAAAGGGGGGGGGGGGGAATCACTCATCTCTGTATTTTAGACCAAATGTTTTGCACATGTGCCTGTGTGCTCAGGATTACAAGCACATGTACTAATTGCAAACAAATCTGGCAATGCATGGTAGGTGTGGGTGCTTTGATTCACTGAAACATGTGCAGACTGCAGGGGTCAAATAATAAAATCTATTTTTAACTTCCGTCTTGCAGAAAAAGGTTACATCCCCCCCAAAAAACAAATTCTCTTATTATTATTTTCAGCAGTAATTAGTGGTTTAAAACATCACCTTATAACAACAGGCATGAAATTTTATTCTTTTCTTTTGGTTAAAAGAATGAAAGGTTGACCACTAGTATTTGCTGATCTGCAGGGATCTGCAATGTGGGTGCAACTTTTTCAAAACCATAGTCTAAAAATCAATCTTGCTGGGGCTTGAGATGTTTTCTTGGCCTTAAATAAATGCAATGATTTTGTCCCTTTCTAGGACATGTGAACGAGAACAGCACGTTCTGCAGTTGCATGCACGTTTGGGACATTTTAAGTGGAAACAACTGAGATCAAGCTTTTGATTTAAAAAATAATGAGACAAAAGTCAGGTCACTGGAATTAAGAATAAGTAGAAACAGCTTAAGTAGTCTTACACTGACAAAGATGGAAAAATGTCACTGATACAATTTGAAAGCAGGGTGACAACAAAGCCTAGAAGTCTCTGGCCTGTGTTTGGGAGCTGCTTTTATGTGGTGTACATTCTTTTTGTTTTCTTGCAGTCATCATTACAGCCCAGGGAAGATCAGATCTACTCCAGCTGCTGAAGGGATTCAAAACAGTGGCTCTCCAGAGGAAGTATTTATCTCACTACACCGTCTAACTACGCTACCTCACAGTTTGATTCATTCAGTAATCAGAATAGCACTTCATGCTTCAGAATCCTGCTGCTTTCTGTGTTTTTCTCTTAAAATAGTTCAGGGATGATTTAATCTGTTTCAGTTGCTCCTAGGGAATGACGGGAATTGACGAATAAATGAAAACAAGCATTTATCATGTCTCTTTGCCGTAAGTAAGAACATAATGGTTTCTTTTGGCAGTTAAAAAATCTACTTTTCTGCAGGCCTGGATTTTCTCATTGATTTATCATACTTATGTGTTTTTAATTACTTGACAACTGAAAAAATGAATTTAACTCTTTGCTGTAGACCTGTAAACATAATAAGAAACCCAACATACAGAACATACACAACAGAACTGCATACTTTAGCCAAAATTTTTCCCCGCAACACAGATGACGCTGGATTCTGGATGCATGATACCTGGAGAACATCACAATGATTTCTCCCAATTTTCCTTGTGTCAGATATCATGTATATCTGTATGTAGTACACTGCATACTTAAAAAATAAAAAAAGTACATCGTGCAGGAGCAAGGAATCCTTCCAAGAATTTGTGGACCCACATCTAGGTTGACTCAAAAACAGCATTCACTAAACTAGAAACAGTTGAGCCAAACATGTCAGTAACTGTCTGAGTTGGCTGCTCATGAATGGAAAATGAATGGTGTGAATCACTGAACTGTGACTGACTCTTTAATCTCCACCCGAAGAAAAAAAAAACACAGCAGGTAACCACGAACAAGGCTATCAACATGGAGCTGTGTTTGCTGCACATCTGAGAGCACAAACACGACATGACACCTATACAACACTATGATCCCAAAAGGGATTTTTGCATAAACACAACATGGAAGCACATTGTCTTACTCTTGATTTTGGATGACTCTGGATTGTGTTAAATGATTCTATAAGAAGTTTTTTAGGGCTGCTAGCCCTGCAGAAATCTTTGGTCCAGAAATATCTCAGAAGCTTTAAAATTCGTATAAACATGCATCTTTGAATGAAGCTTAATCGCCTCACTTTTTTCTCACCATTCTTTCTAGCGTCATTATTCAGATTCACACACAGATTCTAGGTCTGACTGAGCAGACTCAGTTACAGGTAAAATACATTAAACATAATTTTAAAAGAAAATGTATTTTGCATAAATACAACAGATCGAATCAAAAAAGTCCACAGTCCAGTTCCTCAAGAATAAAAGCTGTCATAGTGCTATGCATAGCTGTACTGCAGGCTGGTTGTCTGGTAAAAATTGGTAAATTTCTTTTTTTGACTGATGATCTTGCATGGCTGGGAATCATTTCAGCCTCAGAAGGCCAAACCCTGCCTTCAACCAGCCTTTTTTAGCTGACACTGGCCTGCAAACAGGAACAGGAAAAATAAACACAAATTCAAGTATTAACTTAAGTCTGAGCTGTTTATAAGAGAATAAGAGACAGCAGTGTTTACTGGCACAAGACCAGAGAAGAGTCACACTCAACACACACGTCCCCAGTTAACACCCAAACACAACAGATATAAAAGTCTTCAGTCCACACACACACACACACACACACACACACACACACACACACACACACACACACACACACACACACACACACACACTCCAAACCTGTCCTAGTCAATGTGAAAGTGAGTTAGTGTGGGGAAAATAGTAGTATTAGTAGTAATAGTATATTCTTCATTGCATGTCCTTGGCCAGGGGTGGTTAGCACTGTTGACTTATAGCAAGAATTTCCTGGGTTTGAATCCAGTCTGGGGCCTTGCATGTTGTCCCTGTGGCTTCCTCCGACAGTCCAAAAAGCATGGAGTTAGGTTATTGGTGATTCTGAATCAGCTTGGTAGGTGTGAATGGTTGTCGGTCTATATACGTCAGCTCAGTGACCGACTGACAGATTGGAGACCTGCCCAAGGTGTACCCTGCCTCTTGCCCTATGACAGCTGGGATAGGTTCTAGTCCCCTTTTGACCTTGAATTTGTACATCAGTATGAGTTTTAGGACTATATTGACTCCATTCCTTTCATATAGGACGGTCCAATGTGTCCTCTACTAAAATAGGTAATAAAGGAAGCACGGAATCAACTTTCCTTGCTATGAAGATGCTTCCACTATATAGATATCCTGTTAAGTATGTCAAAATCTCTGTGAAACTTCTAGAAGCTGCATCTCTGTGACTCTCTTTATCCTTTGACTTCTCGTCTTGCACCACCATGAGGTTGAAATTTGCAGTTTTGAGTGAAAAGACTCAACCACTCTTGGAGGGATTGTTGTGTAATGACATGATTTGATTTGTATCATCTGACACTTTTCATCTATTGCCACAACCATGACAATATTTTGATGTCTCACCTGATACCTGCAAAAAGTAATGACAGTCCATCAGTCTCAGCTCCACTTTGCAATTACCTCATGATAGCATGCTAACGTGCTAAAATAAGAAGGTGAACATGGCGAAAAACACAACTGTTAAAACCATTATGTTAGCGCTCTCATTGTGAGCATGTTAGCATAAAGAAAGTGGCACTTAGCGTAAGTACAGCCTAGCTGTAGACTCTCTTGTCTTGTTTAAAACTCCGGTGCCAACACTTTTGAAATTCTTTATTTTTTGCAATGTGTGCGCATAGCAGCTACAATCTAGCTGTGGTTAGGGAAAGACTGCGGTCATGGTGGATGAAATAAACATTCACTGCAGGTCAGTGCCAGGACAATACAACCTCCAGACCCTTACATTCCACCTTTCTAAATAAAGGACACTCTACTTCCTAGATTAGCTTGGGATGTAAATAGTGAGGTACAGAGCCGACCAGAACGCATATAATTTGTAGGCAGTATACAAAGTACTATCAAATGAATCAACAAACAGCCCTAATCTGGATCACATGAAGATTCAAGCAACCTGGGCCCTGGGGTCAGAGAAAACGCAATTTACAGGCAGCGAGCTAAATTATGATGCTTGGTTGCCAATTTTGTCAGACAAACTATATTAGACGGGCAATCTTGTTCCTACAATTCTTGCATATACTAAATAACATCCTTTCATCGTGCCACGGATCATCGTCTCATTATATTATTTCTAGGGCAAAACATGTCTCGTGCCTTGGAGGCATGATTTTTTAAAAATCGATTCAAGTGATAAAATCGCACTTAAATGACTTTGCAGGCTCACTCTCCTTGGCAAGCAAGAAAAAAAAAATCAACAAAGAAGATTCCAGCTGAAACCAAAGGCTGACTGAAAGTTGACCACACAAGAGGAGGAAATATGACTGATACACATATGGCTGGAGTGACGGAAGCAGCATGAACTTTACTGTTGGTTTCCAGCCATCGTTTCACCTCTGCTGTCCTTTAGTCACATCTGTCATCACTGTCCTGAAGCTCTGCCACACTGAAGGAAAAATTAAACCCTCTTTCTCTGGAAGTTTTGTAAGGTGATGTGGTCAATCAGCTCTTTCTGGGATTCGCTGCCTTGTTTGAAAACACATGAAATTACAGTTAATCAATGAATCATGCTTATGTTACTGTGCGGTCGTGGTGAACATGGATGTAATTTACTTAATGAGGACAACTGGATACATCAGGGGAAAAAAGTAAAGAAAGGAAAAACAGTGATTCATTTTCTATTAAAAGAGTGCTGTTGTAGTCATCTTAATTGTTGTCATGGTTTTGTTCATAGTAAATAAAAAATCCAAATTCATCAGTAGCACTATACACTGAAAATTAAATAGGGGAAACAGTGGGGGACTAACAAGTCTTATTCCTCCAAACAGAAAACTGCTAGAGTGATGACAGTCCTGCTGGACAGGATTAAAAACAAAAACTGGAACGATTTATTTATTTGTTGCACCTTTGGGAAATTCCTTCAGTACAGTATTTAAAAATTCAGATAAACATAAAAGCATGTTGCCTATAGCTTAAAGAAGCTGTGTTTTATGTATCTTAATAAAATAAAATAATTGCATGCAGAAAATAAAATATTTTTAAAGTCAACAAGTAAAAAACTGACTTTAAATGGTTAATAGAGTACAATTTAAAATTTAAATGGCTTGTTATAACAATGTCAAGTGTAGTAGTTACTTCAGTGTGTTAAGAATGTAGGGTAAAGTGCTAATGTGAAAGATCAGATGTGTTGTAATATAGAGGGTAATTGCATGTGGTATGAAAGATTCCCTGCATCTCTCTTTGTGGTAGTGTAGCTGAATCAGTTTGTTGGAATCACTTCCTGTCCAGTAAGTGATGCAAAGGGTGGTCAGGATTATTCACGATGCATAACAGTTGGATCAGTTCCCTCTTCTTTACCACAGTTTGCACCAAATCACAGAGACAGTCTTCCTAATCAGTTTATTCAGTCTGTTGGTCACCAGTTCTGATACTGCCCCACCAGCAGACCACAGCAAAGGACACTGTGCCTGTCTCAACTGGCTGATGGAAAAGGATCACAACTTCCTTCAAAATAGAGCCTGTTCATCCCCTGATCACAATTTCTTCAGTCTTATTCACATGCAGAAGATTTCTCCCAGACCATCAGCCAGAACTGGCTGATGTGGAAACTTCAGAGAGCTGAGAGATGTTTTCACCTGCAATCTCAGTTGGGCCCAGACAAGTCTCCTTAGTACTATCATCACATGTGATGTGAGAGGGTGCTTAAATTATTTGAGTTTTTTGCTCACAATAAATATGGATCAACTATGATCCACTGATCCATTATCTTGTACTTTAAGGTTTCAGTCCTCAGTCCAGTTGCAGAGTGAGGTCGGATGTGTTTTTACTCCAGTAATTTCTACCAGCTCCTCCCAGCTGGAAGACGTCACCTTTCCAAATAGCCCCAGTTCTGTTCAGTGCTGGCTCTTTTAGGCCGTTTCTCATCTCAATCCTGTTTCACTGTGCCTTTGCTTCACTTCAACAGTGAATATGACATAACAGCAAGGAGGAACATTACAGAATAACACACTGGCAGACTTCTAGCCTTGTCTGCGTATTTTGGCAGGCTGAATGTAAAACATGTCTTTGATTCCTCTGAATAAGGAGAAAAGCTATGGAAACTTTAACTGCAGGAAAACCACATTGTCAGTGAAGTGCGGCTTTTAATATGGAGAGTGATGCAGCGCAGAAGATCAGTTACAGCCACAGGATATAATGATCTGCCTTAAAACTCTTGACTGAGAGTAAATGGACTGGTTCTTATATAGCGCTTTTCTACTCTTCTGAGCACTCAAAGCGCTTGTGCATTTACCCATTCGCACAAGCACATTGCTCTAAGTGCTTTCTAAGTAACATTCACACTCTGATGGATGCATCGGAGAGCAATTTGGGGTTAATATCTTGCCCAAGGATATTTGGCATGCAGACTAGGGGAAGCCAGGAATCGAACCACCAACCTTCCGATCAGAAGATGACCTGCTCTACTGCCTGAGCTACAGCTACAGAGTGAGCCTTTGCTGTGTGAACAACAAAATATACAAACATGTGCTTTACAAAGGGTCGATTTTATACTTGAAGCCCTCAGAATGTGATTAACCTACTGTTAACTGCAGCTTTATTAAAACTGTATCTGAATCACATGAATCAAAATTACTAATATTATTATTAAAAAAACAAAACTTTTTCCTCTTTGCACAACATTGCAGGTACAACTTTAAAACCAAAAAGTGTGTTCCAGTTGTGTCCCTCACAATTTAATATCCCATTATTTTTCATTTTTACTGTTGGTGCTTTCATTCTTTATTTATTTAAACTTAAGTGGGAATTTTTAAAACATTTCTGGGCACATTCTAATGTTGTCCATTAATAGCAAATGTAGCATATGACACCTGAAACTCTCACCAACAGAAAATCTGAGATCAGTACGTAGTTCAACTGTTTTAAAATGTATATTTGATTTTATCTCAGTTCAATAAAACTGACACTGCACTTTGGAACCATTGCTGTTCCTTTGTATATTTTTAGTTTCACTCTTTGGTTTATGTGGTTAGCTTCAAACCCTTCAGTGTCAATTTCTGAAGCATGAAATGTCAAATGAGAAATGAACTGCATACATTATGACCATTTGATCATTTTAAATCCAACGTAGAAGAGCCCAGTAGTTATCACCAACATGTAACCAAGTGTTCCACCTTGGCAACAAATCTGCGACCAGACCTATAACTTTCAACTCAGCTAAGTGTCATAACTGTGTGTCATTCCTCTATCTATACATCACGCTAAAGAATGCAAGCAATATTCCTTAGCTAAAAGTTTAGACAAACACATCAGGCCTGTTTTATTTATGCCCTTTTACTACACTTTTGCATTAAATTAATCTTAATGCCCACTTAAAGTCTGAATGATATTAACTAATAGCAATGGATATGTGGATTCTGTGCATTATATTGCTGCATGATTATATGAGAGACTAACCAGATGTAAAGAGGATGAATTAACATTTCAGCTTATTGCTTCATATTCCTACTGCCAACACTTAGCCGTCTTTAGAAGGCATTTGGTGTCTGCAAGTAGCTGATTACTTTGAGAGAATTTTATAATTTAGCCTTTTTACCTGTGAATTACTCAGGTGACATCAGCTTTGTAACTCAGATTGCCGTATGCACATTTTTAATGCTAGGTCTCTACTACACACCAGATGTTTGAAATTTAACAAACAACAGAAGCGCAACAAAAGACAGAATTCAGTTGCATTATTAATAATGAAAGTCCATCATTTTTCTTGTGGGATACTAATGCGAAGTGGAAACTTACATGAATTTAAATATGTTTGTGTTGTTCTGTACTTCACCACCAATGATTTTTAAAGAAATTGTTATTTTTGAAAATGCATTCTTGGAGCTTGGAGCTTGTGCAGGAACTGCTTATCTAAGTTTATGGCGTTTACGAGTCATAAATATGCAGCGTTTGTGCAAAACATAAAACCAGAATGGGAAAAGATAATCAGCCAAACATAAAACTCTGGATTTCTGAAATTTCACACAAATCCATTTTCCATAAATGGTGATTAAAAATGTTGTGCATGGCTTACGTTGTGCACGGAGACATTTCTTCTCTATGAGTTAAAATCCAGTAAAAACAAAACACCACTGGTTATCCTCTGTCCTCACTCCAATGCGAGGAATGAAAATGCTGCTGGTTACGCTTTTCACTGGCCCAGAATAAACAAATGACCTCTTGACCAAAGTGTTATGAGTTGGACTTCTCAGCCTTTCTCGGTATCACTGAGATGTGGAGGAGAGAGGAGGAAGAAGTGAGAGATGGAGAGACTTCTCTGCATTGTGTCCATACCTGTAGACTCCCCAGTCTGTTTTATTGGCATGGTTTAAAGTCTCACGCTACAAGTGGGGAATATTTCATATTACATTGTATTTTACATTTGCAGACCTTAAAATTATTGTTAACCAATCTTCAGTTGAGTTGGCATTTAGGCAACAGTGAACAATAGAAATGCAGAACTCTACACAATAACAATTCCGAGTACAACCACAGACTTCTTTACTGGTGGCAACCAAGCACTTCTACCAAAGCTGAGTCACTGTTTTTGGCAAAGGGGAAGCATTTCTATGGTTGTACTTTTTGATGTTTTTATTTTCTGTTTTTTTTTTGTTTTGTTTTTTGATGTTGCATTTGATGCTTTATTTAACAGAAAGCTGTTACGCAGCACATTTTTAAGTTAAAAAAAAAAGCTCCAACAATAAGTGCTGTGCTAGCATCGAATGAATAAGACTTCATCATCAAATTGTACTCTCAGTACCACTTTCATTTATGTCAAGGTAATCTCCTCATTCACTGGGCCTGATGGCATCATCTGAATGCTCAGATCATGAGAATGCAAATCATGTGACTCATCTTGTCTTGAGGGCATTGGCTAGGTGTATCGTTTAATATTTGACCTTGAGTAACTTCGGCACTTTCACTAAAGTCAGACACATCATGTTTCTGGTATTTATTCTTTTAGCAAAGATTTAAAATTCAGCAGTGAAGAGTCATAAAGAATTAATATTTTAATGTGCTGTTGTTACAGTCTAATGAAGTCGTACAACAAATAATAAGCACCTCATTAGGTATTTATCCACTTTTGTGTGTCGATGAAACAACATCTAAGTCACAACATTACATTAAATGTGTGCCTGAACATAAATAAATAAGAAACTTACCATAATTTAGCAGGAACATATTGGAAGTGCATGTGGGAAATTAATAAAGCTGGCCACTGTCCTGACTTTTCCTGAACATAAATGCTCGGATTGCTAGTGATAAAAAGGTGATTTTTACATTTTCTACTCTTTCTGCCTTACATTTGTTTAATCTTTGACCAACACTTTCTCCTAATTTATCATTTTTGAATGCACCTTATCAATTACCAAACATGTATTTCTGTTCTCTCTCTGTGTAGTCTGTTTCCTGACTTGTCTGTAGCAATTCCAAAACAGAGGTGCTAGTCCTGAACATAACTCATTTAAACAGTGCTGCAAAATGTATTGATCATAACTTGCTCTGGATTTATCTCTCAAAAGTAAATATTTAAGGTAACGATTGAAACAGTGCCATCAGAATGACAAGTGCTCCCAGGGTGTTATAGTTTGCTGGCAGCCAAAATGCTGCACAATGCACTCTCTATGTATTTTCTGATGTAAACTATGAATGTTTTGATGACAGTAATTGCAGGGATTAACATTGCACTCTCATTATTTCATACAGAACAGAAGAAATCACAACTTACTGTGAGACACTGGTTATAAGAGATGCTTACAGTCTATACTGTAAATGAAAATAAATGAATTTACGGTACTTTCTGAATGTTTGCTATGGTGTGAGAAATCATTTTGTTGAGTCAAACTCTGTGAACCAAACAGCAAGTCTTTTAAATTTTCTAAATTATGACTTATTCTGTGCAACATATTGCAATGGTTGGTTCTTTTTCTTGACCATTTCCATTTTTTGATGAGTGCCTAATCTTGGTTTGGTAATGGTTAGGAAACTGTGGCAAATGTGATCTCATATGACCTAATGGAAATATTACCTCAAAAACAATGTCCGTGGCTATGTCCTGCACTCCCGTGGGCTTTTCCCATCTGAGCTCAGCAGCCATTCTGGAGAGAGATATGTGGTTGTGGTGAGGATTTGGTCCTGAGTGTTTTGGTATGATCTGGCTCCCATCTAAAGTGAAATATACCACATCGTGCAAGCTCAGGCAGCCGCTTTACCCTCCACAGAGTCTCAAGATAAGCAGTTATGAATAGCAGACTGTTTATTAATTAATGTGCCCTCAAAAAAGAATAGAGATAAATATGGGTAATTTGAATCTTAAAGTCAAAGAAGTCTTTGAGACTTCTAATACAAGTTGGTCTTTAAAAAGACCAACTTGTACTGAGCAGACATTATTTATTGTGCCACATAACCAGTCTGGTTCACCTCTGATTGCATTTCAGTGTTTGTCTTCCGAGCAGGACTTTAGTTCACAAAGGTGAGAGCACCAGACAACCTTGGAAAAGCTGAGGAACATTTTGTGAACGGAGCTGTAAGAGCAGTGAAGAAGGTGAATGAAAGCATATTCACTGCAGACCAGTGGAAAATTAGCACGAGTCCAGGTATCATCTGTTTTCTCTTTTCATGTGTCAAGCCAGAGTGGGAAAGCCACCGGCAATTCCGGCTGAAACTTCCAAACTATGTTTCTCACTTAGTGTCCCTCTATGTTGCTAAGGAAGAATTAAAGGACTCATTTGAAAGGAAGTTGGCTCTCATTAAAAATACACAATTTTAAACCTATACCAATACTTGGTGATATAAAATCTGATATGTCAGCCGATTTATTGCTTTATTTTTCTTCCAGACATACAAAACGTGCTTTTTATGTGTAGTTCTTTATGACCATTTTTAAGTTAATATAAGAATGCAGTTTTTGTCTCAAATCAATTTAAGGGTATGTTATTGCAGGGTCTTTAGCTTTCAATACAAAGCACCTTTAGGTAGCTGTTGTTGTGATTTGATGCTATTTATATAAAACTGAGTTGAAGTCGTCATTTACTCATGTAACCTGTTTGGATCAGCTGGTTTGTTCCCAGCAAATATTGCCAACGTGGAACTCATAAAGTGCCCTCTGGTGGACAAGTTATGCAAAAATCAACACTCATATCGCTGTTGAAGGGTGTTTCTCTCGTCTTTCTTTTAAATGTTCATTAGTTGGCTGTTATGAATGCCGATAGCATTATATGTGCAAATAGCTAACGATATATCAATGTAACATCAATTCACAGGTTTAGCAGCAGAATAGATCCGGCTGTGTGGAAACAAAACTGTGTAAAATCTGATAGTAAAATTCATATTTAATAAATATTAATTGGATTATTAATTTTATTAAATGAATCAGTTACTGGAGGTATGAAGATTAAAGTTAATGATGGGGTGTCAAAATTGTTAAAATACAAGTAAGGTAATTGTTACATAAATAAACCTTCTAATACAGTGATGCTATATCAGTTTCAATAAGGAGAATAGTCTGTGTTTCTTGGATGAGGTGGCAAACCTTCAGTCTTGTCATAAACAAATATGAGTCATATTTTGCTCAGTATTTTTTTTCGCTCAGTTGTCAGTTTTATAGCCAATGAAATGATTAAAATGTCAGTATAGACTCTTTTTCGTTTCAAGGGGAGGGTCTATGCCGGATGGCGTGCTTTTATTTTGAAGGTTTGGCAGCTATTTATGTGGTGACTGGAATTGACCGAAGGAGCGGCAGCCTGTGGCGCACTTGGCGGCACACTGAGACAGCGCACCAGGACTCCGTGGATGGACAGATCCAGTAGTGGACTTCCTTCACTGACAAGATTAAGACCGGATTTCTATCGTTCAGCTTTTCTTCGCATTTAACAAAGGCTCACTACAACCGTCGCATTTGAAAAGGATTTCTCACCCTGGGAGTGCGAGGCAAAGGGACTTTGGAGGTATGTGTGTACCTGCGTAATATTGTAGCCTACGTGGTGAGGACCAAATTGATAGTCTGGGAGTGAGGTCATTTGTGAAAAGTGAAAACGCTGACTTTCTGGCAGATTTTCATCTCTGAGGACTGAAACTTTATTTTAAGATTAAAATGTAAAATTGGTTTTGATTTGCATTTAGAGTTAAATACTTAGGTGTGTGGCTGTTGTAGGGTTTTAAGGGCTATTAATGGTCATGCCAACGAGCGCACTCACAGAGAGAAAAGTGCCATTTGCGTGGTCTTGGATGCAGATTTTAATCTCTTGAGATTTCATTTTTGTACATAAAGGTGTGATTGTTTTACTGTCTCTCCCTGTCTCTCTCTCTGTGGGTGTTCCTGCATGTGCTCGTGTGTGCAGCTGTGCCTTGAGCGGTCCGGCATTACTTTCGGTTTCGTTAGGTGCGGAGGGTATTTAATGCTAAGCGCTGCTTTTTTTCTTTCTCTTCTGTTCTTAGTCTTTTTTTTTTTTCTTTTTTTTTTTTAAGAAAATCTTACATGCGAGCGTGACAGTATGGGCGTATTGACAGTTTTGCAAGCCTGAGTTATACAATCAGTGGCGACATCTCAAAACCTTGCAGCAGTTGTCACAGCCTAGATTGTGAAGGATAGAGGAGCCTTATCGATCTCAGAGGGGAGCTTGGGCCCTCAAAGCACAAGTAGCCTGCAGCTAAACTGCACAAACATCTGCGTCAGATACATTTCAACACTGCAACAAACAGGAGAGGTGTGTGAGTAAAAGGTGACTTATCTTTTGTGCCACGCACTGACTATTTTTCCAGCGGTTGGTTGAAGTCATTTGTTGATATTTGAAGCAACGGATGGGCTCAATGTCACAATCCTCTAAATGCTGGTGACATATTTTACCAACAGTGAAGTCACTGAGGTGTGATGTGAGACTGAGGAATGCTGCAATGGATATAACAAAAGTTTTATCATCAGACTGCCAAAGATAAGGATGAGGAGGAAGGTGAGAGAGGATTAGAAAAAAAACACTCAAACTATGTATAAGTCCCGCATAAGTACCCGTTTTAATGCCTTTCTCTGGTGTCAAATAGACACGCTAAAGTATACTGAGAAAATGTTAGTGATTTTACAAATTAGAAGCTGTGTGTTTAGCCACAGAAAAAGATATTGGATAGAGGCTTACCAAATTTGGCCTGAAATGTTTCTAATTTTCTGATATATATTTTTTCCTGTCAACGAAAGCAAAGCAGCAATGGGAGGCAGGTGGGACTTAAATCTGAGTCACTACATTGGAGCTGTAAGGCACTTGCTCAACCGGTGTGTCAAACTGGCATCTGGCACCAGCCCTGTTATTTATATACTGAATTTAATATAATATATCAGGCATGCACATTTGCTATTGCAGCAGGAGTTCTTGAAAAACCTTGTCTTTCATTGGAACAGCTAATGAGAAGATTGGTCTTCATTGATGATGGCTGTTTGCAGTTTGTTCTCATTTTCTGAGTATTTCTGAGGTTTTAATAACAGCATAGGTGCTGGTGCCACTTTGTGAGTGGTCTGAAATGAAGTTCACCTCTGTCCAAGTGCAGTATGAAGCAGATGTGTGTACAAAGTACTGTAAGAAATCGAAAGTGTATTTTTTGTAAATGTGTGAGTGTGTGTAAACTTTAGCTTGAGTTTGGTTGACATTGTGTTAGGTTGTATAAGAAACTGAATGTTTCTGAAAATTATTACTTTAAAGCACACCAAAGGGCAAACAAAAATTATGCAGCACACTCGTCTGTTTGAAGAAAATTGAAAAAAAATCTTCATTATTGTCACAGAAAGGCTTATAATGAGCATTTGGACCTAGAATGATGGCTGTAATTTGGTTTTTGCAAGAGAGTATCTGGTATAGTGTGAGCTTTTATCTGCTTTGAAACAAACTCCACTTATCATATAATTTCCCTCCATCATTTTATCAGAACAAACGGGTTTAGAGCTCTTGTTGAGACACTATGTTCTCTGGAAGTCTCTCTCAAAATGGATGTATGATGTTTATGGGCCATTTCTGCTTGCCTGATGGCAAATTGATGGTGTTAGCCACTGCCTGCCACTTGATACATTTTGGCTGAGGCCCGTTGAGCACATGAGCAGGCTTTGCTTTGACAGTTTAATTAATTAATTTTTTTTTTTTGAACTCATACATCTTGCCTGTGTGTTTGTAAATTAGTTTATGCAAAGGACTCAAATAGAAATGTAAAAACACAGTCATAACTTTATATATATATACACAACTTTGACAAACATTTGAGAATCACCATGTTAAGCAATATCTACCTAGACATTACATTTGGTTCCATTTTCAACAACTTGACTAAGTACCACAAACACAGAGCAGCTGGTCGTGTGGGTTAGTCATCATTGCCGCACAGGAGTCTACTTTTGGAATCTCTACAAGAAGCTTAACTTTCACATTGTGAGATGATCGGGGGTGACGCAGCACAAAAACACTACTTTCTGACTTCATTATGTTGGATTCTTTTAAAGCACCTAAACCTAAATGGCTAAATAGCCATGCTAGGAAAGCTTTACAACTGGCAGTAAAAGTCACTTGGTGAGGTCCAGGACTTTGGTCTAGACTAAAATATCTCAATATCTTTTGAATGGATGGCCATGAGATGCTATGAAACAACTTCCCAGTTATGTTGGTCAGATCTTTCATTTGCCCTGGAACACATCCCAGTATTTAATATATAGCTTTGAACAAAGCAAATGTTTTGGGCACTCTTGGTTATTTTTAAAGTTCAACCTGTCATTGCTCTAAAAAAGCTTTCCCTGCAGAGACACTTGTTTTTTATGATTCTTCTTGGAAGTAAGATACTGGACTGAGGTTGGGACCTCTGACTGAACTGCTTTGATTGGCTTGTCTGGGATCATTGTCTTGTGGGAAAACAGATCTACTCAGTGTCGGTTTTCTTGTAGGTTCAGAGCTCTTGTGTGCAGTGTTACAGTGTGATTAATTGGCTGATTATAGAGATTTCTTTTTAACATTTTCACCTCGTCGCTCCTTAAAACCAATTGTTGCTACTGCTGTTTGCACTGTCTCTTTATCATAAACTTGTTTAGCTAGTTGGATATTATGTGCAGCCTTTGCTAAGCTAAGTAAATATAAGATATTAGGTCATGTGTATGTGTACTGTTTGTTTAGAGCAGCAGCTAATTTTCTTGTTGCACTAGATGTCAGGTGTCACCAAGCTAAGCCAAGAAGCAGCTGTTGAACTTGCTTTCTGGTTATACGAGGTGTGTGTGAAGTAAAAAGGGAAATCAGGAAATAAAATGTAACATTGTGGAATAAAAGAGTAACATTATGAATGAAACATAAAGATAACTGAAGTTACATGTAGGAACCAAAGCCGTTCGTTCAAACCTTTTTATGACTACAGATAAACACGTGAAAACATTTAGTAATTTTGGTTTTAAATCTTAATGTCTAATGCTCGACTGCTTTTTGTTTCCTGTTTCAGATTGTTTCAGCAGCCATTTAAAGGATCTGGATGATCAACAGTACAATGAGGACCTAAAGCTGGGAGTGCGTCCCACTGAAGGCACAAGAGTTTCAGACCACAGTGTTACTGCAGTGTGTGTGTGGCCCATCCAGTCTGTGTATTTTTACATACTCACTGTGTTGAGTTCAAAGCCCTGTGGAGTGAGTAGAGGACTTAAACCAAAGAGTATGGTTCAGCTGTCCACTGCAGTCTGCCTGTTGGGAGGTAAGAGGCATGTGCAAGTGTGTGTGTGAAGCTTGTTTTTGTGTGTTGTTCCTGTTCAAAGTTTGCAGACGGCTAGAGGGGCTTTCTGTGCAGATATGCGATGACGGTATGAGACACAGTGAAACTAGAAGGGAAAATGACCATGGCCTCATTGTTTTTGTACTTTGCTACTTTTGTGTGTTTTCTTTCACTCCCTCTAGGTCTGACTCAGTTATTTTCATAGACGACGATTGGTCAGATTTTTGTGGGATGATGACTTCTTTTGATCTAATAATATTAGTAAGAGTAGGTTTCTCAGAATTACTAAGATGAAGAATTGGGCATTTTTCCTAGCAGAGTGAATCTCTGCAGACACCTACAGGTAGAAGGAAGGATGCCTTTCTTCATTATAGGCCTTCATACTGTGTTAAAGCACCATGTTGTGTGCGTGCGTTGTCTGACGTGTGGGAACTTGATTAAGGTTTGTTTGTTGGCATGTCTTGCAAAAGAACCACGAAACTTAGAACAGTGTGTTTCTGTAACATATCGTTCGGTGAGTGCAGGAAGTAGTGGCACACTAGCAAGGCAGTGACCAGTTCTACATTTGAAATACAAGTTTGCATTTAATCGCCGATGTCCTCATAGATTTGCATTTATGACATGATGTCTCAGGATTTGGCCGGGGGATTGTAAGGTTGCTCTCTGCCCAGTGGCCAAACAGTCTGATATGCTTTCGTGGCACATTTCCAGACTTTCGTGCCCAGACGTCATGATGGATGAGATAATGTTTAGATTGGGATGGCTGAGGAATTTTTATTTTAATTTTTTTCTATTTCCTGATGCAAATATTTTTGATTGACTGTAAAATACACTCGGTATACATGTAAAGCATCATGTGCTAGCTGTAAAGGTGAGCTGATGCATGCAGTGTAAACTAGGGCTGCCACGATTAGTCGACTAGTCACGATTACGTCGACTATCAAAATCGTCGACGACTGATTTAATAGTCGACGCATCGTTTGAAGCTTTGTAAGATCACAAAAGACGCAGTAAGTAGTAGGATTTAAGAGTGTAATAACGGACTGAAACAGAAGATGGCAGCACTGCATGTACAAGGATGCCAGCTGCCGTTAAACCCCGAAGAAGAAGAAGTAGCTGTGTCCCAGAATTCATAGCGCAGCCGAGCTCAGTTTCCAACAATGGCGGCAGCTAGTTAGTTTTAATATTACTCTTATTATTCTTTCTGGGTCTCAAAATAAACGTTTAACATATTTTCAAGCGAGAATGTAGCTGTGTAAACCTCAAATATCTGCTCAGTTTATCAAGACACCACATATTTTCAAAAGCTCGATAGCTAGCCGGGGGCAAGGCTCACTAGAGCCCGTGAGAACAGCAGAGTCCCAGCAAATCGTTTTCAAACCCACCGCCGTCTTTCGCTACTCAGGTTAAATATATATGAGTCACTTAGATAACTTAAAAATGTTATTGTTTGGCTTTTTTTATTATTTTATTTGTTCCTGAGTAAATCGGTTTGGCTGAGATTAAAGTTATAGTTTTTACACAGCTGAATAAACATCAAGCAGACAGCCGATTATCAGAAGTGTGAGATGCTCCAGAATATACTCCGGTGTCCTGTTATACTTCACCGAAACAATCTGCAAATTTCATTAAAATTTAATAAACTATCATCTTGTCTTTATTTTTAGTTAGCACATACCTTAAACACTTAAAGCTGTCAGCTAATGATAGTTCTATAAGAGCAGATGTTGCTGGTGCAATAAGCTGTACGCTGTACGTCCAGTGGATGCATGATCTGATTAGTCGACTAATCGCAAAAATAATCGGTGACTAGTCGACTATCAAAATAATCGTTTGTGGCAGCCCTAGTGTAAACCTAAATAAAGTTGCAAATAGCCATTGTTGATTATTGTGTGTCTTGCATAAGGTTATAATGCTATTAAAACCTACTTACCTTTTCATGAATGCCTGTCTGTTTTTTCCCATGTTATGGGTTAAAAAACTGCAACATCAATTTTAAATACTATTTGTCAGTTTCTTTTTGTGAACAATAACAGAAGGTCTTCAGGGTCTCAGCCCTTATGTCAAACCTGTCTATCTGTGATTAATGCTAGTGTCAAATACCCACTGCATTCCTTGTAATCAAAGCCCAATCCTGGTTGCATCATGGGTGGGCCACATGCCTGTAGTCATTAACTCACCAATACTCTTTTTCTACCAGAAATGCTTATGAAAATAACCTATTGGTTGTCCTGATTTTACCATCCTGATTTTGAAAAGATTGGCTGTATTGTATCAGGTTAATAAGACCTGTAAATAGTCAGATATTCAATTTGTTTTTGTTTGTCTGAGAATGAATACTCCTGAGACAGCCGAGGAGATTAACTGACGTGGCAAATGACCCCAGGCTAACCTGACACCTGACCTGACATGTAGACACTCATATGTATGTATACTTGTCAAGAACTTACAGAGGAAGTGTGAGAATCGTGAAACTTTTCTAAGGTTTACTTTGCAGATTGTCCTTGAAATCTTTTGTAAAGTGAACATGTGGGTTTGCTGCAAACCAAAAAAAGCATTGCCTGAGAATATACGTGTCAGAACCACAATTGTTACCACTTTGGTCATTTGGTAATCAACAAAAGTAAACTGCATACTTTGAGAAAACATTAAAATATGCCCAAAGTCAAAATTTTATAAAAGACCCAGTAAATATGTTTCAATTGCAGGAAAATTAAAGCAGAAAAATGGAAACATATATGGATGAATTCTCAAATTTAAACTACCATGCAAGTAGGATTACTAGTTTTTATCAGCGTTTAAAAAGAAGAGCAGTCATAAATCATTAAATATAAATATGTATTTATGTGTCCATATCTAGATACAAATACATAACAGAACATCCTTCCTGGCACACACACTCAAAAAAACAACAGCAAAGAAAAAAGATGGGTGAATTCATCCAGTTTTCGATTATGCTGCATCAGCATATTTAAGGAATACACTGACTAGCTAAATGCATGTCAAGCTCTTCTTTTAGAATATCATTCTTTTCAGTTTCCTTGCGCCCCGGGGCCCATGTACACCACCTGCAGGCATTTTACAACCACAAGTGATATATGTTCAGCTTTCATCTATCTTGCCAACCTTGTAATAGATATGTAATCCTTATAATAAATGGGTTTTAGACGCATTACAGCAACTAGAAAAAAAATGCAGACAAATTCTTACTCAATCTCAGGTGATGGATTTACTGCAATTTATCGCCAAAGCAGTCGGACATCTGTTGCCTATTGGCTTTGTATGTCCCTGTAGTAATATCAGAACACGGTGTTGTGTGCAGGGAACCTTTACATATTTCCTGATCACAGTAAAATACTTCAGGTACCTTATTGTAATGTAATTTTATTTAGAAAAACTGAATAAATTATTCAAATAGCTGTCACTAAGTTTCAGGTTTGCTATGATTTTGTACTTGGTCAAAATGAAAAGACATTGATGTCTGGCTGGATGCTGAATGTACTTTTTAAACCTACTTGTTTAGCTGCTGTTAAAAAATGTTAGTTCAAAATTTAAGTAGTAACACTTGAAGCTTCGTGTTGTGTAAAAGCAGTTAAATGGAGGAGTTGCAATAGAGAGAAATGGAAAACGGTCAGCACTTCATTATTAAAGCATAAACATCATCAAATGTTTGGCAACGGCTAAAAGGAAAAGATTCTTAAAGGCTAAGCTGCTTAAGACATCACGTATTGTAGTTTTAATTAACCTACTATTAGAAATTGTGAGAATTGATAGCTAGTTAAACCAGTTTTATGTATTTTTACAGTGCCAGCAAATACAGTCTGTGCTTCAACCTCTTCTAGTGCAAACACCTGAATATTGCAAGAGGGACAGATGACATCTGGTAAAATCTGTGTGGTTTCTCAGTGTTTTGTTGTAGAAAATGAAAACATGGTTGTATATAGACTGTGTGCAACCGTAGCCACACTCTGAATGTTTGCTTACTGACATCCTAGTTAATTATTGTTAATTTAAATTCCTTTAGTGGCAGGAACACTTATGTTCTTCCTAGACTGTAGCTGAAGACTTGCTGCCACAGCACACATCAGAGGGTTGTGTGTTACATTTTTCAACCACAACTTTGCTGAGATAAACAGTGCACACACCTTTGCGATTGCTTGACTAAATCCCATAATGCTTCCAAATAGTGACAGAAACATTTTCCTTTCTTTACAAATTCTTTAAAACCAACCAACAAACAAAAAAGACTGTGGGCAGTTTATAATAAAAACCATAAGAGATGGAGCCCTAGTGTCATGCATTGCGATATCTGTCCCCATTACAGAATTGTGTTATCAGGTTAATAGGAGGAGGAGTGTTTGTACTTTTGACTGAAAATGAAAGTCATACCTTTAGATTTTTAAAATCCCCTGGCTTATTTTAACCCCCCCAGGTTACCAGTAGGTACCTGGTACCTGCTGGTAACCTGGCCCAGAATCCCTGACCTAGAATCTTCTTACTGTGAGGCAGCCTGCACTGTCATTAATTAAAATGCATGTTTATAGGATTTTGGAAGAAACCTGGGGTCACCGGGCCCTTGAATGTGGGGATTTTGGTGCAGAGAGCTGGTTCATTAAAAGAACTCTGAAAAAAAATTATTGTTATATAAAAACATGTCTCCACTATCTTGACAATGTGGAAAAAAGCCAGTTTTGATTGAATGGACCAGACTCTGACTGTTAGGGTTAGCTGTTAACCTTCTAGTGTGCAATCTAATTGCATACCCTTATTAAGGAGCATTCACATTTTAAACTTGGAAAGACCTCAAGAAAATACTCAAGGGTTCCTTGGCCATGACTGTGGGAAGGTTGAAGGTGATTGTAGCCTAACAGTTCTCATGCTCAGGAATGCTTTATACTTGGTAATATACAAGGCACTCTGTCAGAGGAGGCGGGACTTTTTGGTTTATGTATGTAAACGTCCAGTCATAGATATAGTGTGTTTTAAATTTGTGTTTTGGCTCATCCAAGCAGAATGCATGGGAGGACAAGAGTTTAAAAACAAGCATAGCATACCATAGCTTAGCTCAACTTAGCATAGCATGGCATAGCTTAGCATAGCATTGTTTATTTTTCCACTTAGAGGCAAAGTCCCTGAGATTTATTAAAACTCTTTTTTGAAGGATTGCAAAGTTACACTTCGGTAGGTTAGGCAATGCAGATATTTTTTTCACATGATATGAAGATATGAGCATTTTAAAACATTTCATTAATAAAAAAAACCTCATGAGTACATCATAGTAACACTTAAATGAATATAAAACTTTGGTGGACATTTTGTTATTAAAACAGATCAAACTAAGCCACAATTGTCACATAGAAGAATAGAGTAAGAGACTGAGTAAAGTTGGGATTATACATATCCGCAGACTTGGACAGGACACCTTTAAACACTGACAAGAAGTCATTCCTGTTAAGCTGGGTGAGAACTGTGTATCTGTGTGGAGATTGGAGGTCTGATTGAGGCTTACGAGACGGAGAAATAGCAAGATGCCCAGGAAAGTTGACGGAAGAGAAGATGGGTTGTTTTTCTGATTAAATATGGACTATAGACTTTACATTCTTCGTTGGACTTTTACATGCACAAGTACACAAATGGAGTGCCAAAAAGTCAAGTAGTGAGGGTAGAAATGCTGCAGAGCTTGATCTGTCAGGTATGCAGGCTTCTTGCAGAGCTGTTGATGATTGAGTGTCAGGAACAGTGAAAGCTGGGGGCCATGAGGAATGAGGAAGTAGGAAAAAACACATACATGCCTTAGTAATGGGGTAGAAGGATACACGCAATATTACAAAGACAACTGTTGCTTGCTCTTTAACTCAAAGACACTGTAGGTGTGACCCACACGTAAACAGAGAGCAACTTTCTCAGAAATGAATAGATAACAATAACCAACAAAACCAACAATATTGTCAGTCTATAATTATATAGTCCAAAAAAGGTGAAGCTGAAGCTTCAACCTGTAATGGCTCAAACAACTTCCATTAGAAAATGAAAGCAAAAACATCACAGATGAAAAAAGAAAAGTATTTATACGTCATCCGACAATACAGACTTACACTTTTTATATTTAAATATTAATCTGGAGCACATTTGTTTTCAGTACTTCACTTTAGCAGTCTTGGTAATAATAGATTTTGCTTTGTTCATTACATTTGATTAGGCAATTTGTAATCTACCAACTCCTATAACTAAAGAGATTTGTTGTTTGTCTATAACTAGTTCTTTATCTTAAATGCTGACTCATTAAAGTTCTTATAATAAACTACTGTATCGCTTAAAGTAGGAAGTTTCTGGGTTCAGCTCAGGCCTTTTGCTTTTCAAACCTCTCATTGTGTGTTCACAGATGTTTCTTCCTGCAATTCGAAGACATGCAAACTCACAAACTCTAACCTGCCTTTGAACATCAGTGTGAATGTTTGTCTTTGTGTTTTATCGCTGTGATGTCTAGGGGCATGGTCCAACTTATTTCCTCTTCCTTCAGAATTTCTTTGATGGGGTCCAGCTGTGCAGCAACTGAATAGGATAAGTGGGAGTAGAATGGATGATTGAGAAATGACATTTGGGAACACACTGTGTATAGACATAGACATTTGCCTTCTTGGTGCTTTTCCAAAATCGTGGTACTTTTCCAAAATCAGGGAAATCAGGTGATATGAGCTTTCCTATTGGAACTAACACTGGCAGCCACAGTATCCCAGTTTCAGTTCTTATCTTATCTACACTGTAGCTTACTCATTTTAGGGGCAGCTGAACCCATGTAAGGCTTAATTTTGTCGATGAACTGGGAGACTTGTGTCCATTGTGTTCTAAAGTGGTGACTTCACTAATTGGCCCAACTTAGAATGGCATCAACGTGAAAAGCAATGGCGTAAGTGATGACAGTTTTAGTCTGATAACCTGTCTCAGTTTGGATTTTTCCATTGCTACACTTCATTTTAGTGCATGGATTTCAGTGGGCTAGGATAATGTCATCTCTCAAGCTGGTAACTGCAAACTTATTGGTAAATAAATTCTGATTTCAGCAAAATCAAATTAAAAGGCCCCAAATAGAGCGTAGAACTGCCTTAAGGGGCCGTTTTGAGGCACTGGGGTTCAGTCTAATTTATTGGTAATTTAAAGGTGGGCTAACAATGGTGGGTTTGAATTTCATCACCTAGAAATGCAGCACTCATTTATGTATTCTTGCGCATTAAAATCATAGTTTATGCTGTTTTTTCCCAGTTGGTGTGGCTTTGAAACTAAATTAGTATTTAAAGAATTAAAAATGGCCTTATTGTAAATAGCTATTATCATAAGTCTTGTTAAGGCTTTTACATTGAATCCACTGCCTGCTGTCACCTATGCTTGCAGTCAGATATCATTTATTACACTATCATTAAGAGACTCTGAACAGTTCCATAAAAATGGTCTGTGTTTGACTCGAATGTACTTATACATTCGAGTAGAAACTGATAATTGGTAGAAGTGGAGCATAAACTTTGTTAAATTTACAGTAATTTACTGTAACAGAACAAACAAGAAGGGATCGACTTTAAGTTGTCTTAAAAAATGATAATAGCCCACATTTAAAACTTAACTTTATAACTTCTTTTTTAGACCATGAGTACATAAGCATAAGCATTAGTTTTGCATACAAACTTGATGTTCTGTGACGGATGACACATGTGGAGAATATTGTGGTCCAGGGAGCAAAGCAATAAAGTGTCTCTAAACAGCAAAAGGTACTTCAGGCATTAGTCTGGTAATGCTTTAATAGTGTTTGCAGTGAATGGAATTCATTTAGGGGACCACTCACATTACACAACCTGCTGGGTTTCTACTTTGTCTGCTACTGTAAGGCAAACCTGTTTTGCTGTGTATTCATTTTGCATTCAGAACCAACAGAGTGAAACTTAATCTTAAAATCAGCTGGATACTACACTAGCCAAAAATGAAACAGTAGAAATTAATCCAATGAGTTTCACACACACAGGCAGAGTCGCAAGCATTCCCTCGTGAATAGCACCAACATGTGTTGACATGTAGGTTCAGATTCAGGAGCACATTTTATGAACCATGTACACCCTCTTCTAAATAATTTAAAAGGAAAGCACAAGGACAATGATGACGTACTCAACAACTGTCTGAATAGAGCTCAAAGGATGCAGGTGTGATTATTTAAGCCAAAGGAATTCTGTAGTATGTGGCTTTTACATGCCTCATTTCTTTTCCTGAGCTTTGTACCTTGAAAGAATTTGAGACTGAGAGAAGATTCTGGAACTGGCACATGTTCAAACACATACAGTGGAGTCAAGTATCCATATGGTTCTTTTCATAGAAGATGTCAGATTTTGAGAACTTCATTTTAATCTCTGACGGTAGAGAAAGTCACCTTTTTTCCCCCTTGCAGAATAACCCGAGTAGAGGTTCACACAAAACGTGCTAAGACAAACTAGATCAATCATTTCCTCAGAGACCTTGGGACCTTTCCTTTATTGTCACCAGAAGGTGTAAGTTTTCATTTACCCGGGGGGCTTTTTTAACAGCTATCAGATGGATAAAAAATAAAAAAAGATTTGTCCTGAAGCTGTACAAGAGAACAAGCTGGAAGATCACATGGAAAGAATAACCTTACTCACTAGAATAAGTTTAAGTCTAGTAAAACCAAGATTTAAGGAGTTCCTTCAAGTGCTGTTTTTTCAAATAGTTTTACAGTAAAGTTGCACATTTGCCTTTCTGTGAAACCTTTTAGGACTGGACTATCCCCTAAGCTATAGAAAATCATTGAAGGTTTACATGTTTAAAACAACAATGCATCATCCCCACAAAGCAAGTACCTTGACTGTAATGTCTCACTTAAATCCTCCATTATATGTCTGTATTCATCCTATTACAGTAACCTGTTACTTTGTAACTTGTTAAACCAACACTGTCCTTTTGTACAGATTTAACAAGAGGTATGCTAAATTGTAATTGTCTTTACCCTGTGACCAAGAACATACTGTACAGACTTAAAACAGGCTGCCTCTTTGCAGTGGGGCCACGCTCACCATGTTATTAAGACTAATCATCTTGTCTGTTCCTTGCTGTTGGCTGCCCTGTGAACTTTCTTAAGTTGTGGCTAAAATGTGACCCTGTGCTGAGAGTTAAGTTGTTTGACTTTTCTCATGAAAGTGGCTTTCTAAACAGCTGACCCAACCGTTCATGCTGAGGCTATAAATGAAGATGGATGTATAAAAACAGCTGCGTTCATTAAAGGCTTCGAATATATGAAGTGACTGTAGACTCTTATGACAGTGTCGCCATTCAGGTATGCTGCATATATTCATCAGTGTATCAGATCATGTGATTTTAGAGTCATAAAGTATTACTCAACCAAGAGACATGACAGGGTACACTTTGCTCCACATCTAATCGGAGCTTACCGTCTTTTACAGCTGTCATGTTGGTATTATGACATCCAAACATCTGATGTCTTAGAAGTCCTACTAGTTTAAAAGAATTAAGGCCAAAGTTGATTTTAATTCATGTAAAAAAAAAAAGACAAACATCTATGTTATTTCTTTATGAATAATAAAACATATATTTATTGTTCTTCTTCTTTGCAAACAGCATATTCATTACATAAGACAAAGTAATAAGTTACGAGCACTATTAGCATCACTGTGTGATTAACACGTGTTTAGAGATATGCATGACAACACATTGCAGTGACCCCCAAAGAGCCACTGCACTAAAAATGTTTAGCACAATTAATTTACAGACAGCAGCGTACACATATATGTAATGTAGACGTAATTTTTGTCTTGCTTTTTGACATCATCCACTACACATAAGACATATAACATATAAGTACCTGAGTTTCATAAAAGTAATTTTAAAAATTTGTGTAGATGTTGATATTCCTGGTACCCTATGTAGTTTATTTTTAATTAAACTAGGAGCAGTTAAGCTACAGAAATACATATGCCATGGTCATTGTAGTAAGATGGTAATTACTATACGCTACACAGTATTAGGTAGTTTTTATTATTATTATTATTATTATTATTATTATTATTATTTTGTTATTATTATTATTATTATTATTGTTATTATTATTATTATTATTATTATTGTTGTTGTTGTTGTTGTTGTTGTTGTTGTCAGAACATGGACAAAAACAATAATCTCACAAATGAAAGGATACCTTATACGAGGTTTTGCTACCAGCTAATTCCCATCTGCTCAGACCCTTTGTCAGGCATACACAGCACACACAGTTGTCATTGATGAGGATCCCTAACTCCAACCATAACCAAAACTCTAATCATAGACAATCAGAACATATGGCGTTTTGTTTATGTTATTTTCCCAAGTCAGAAAACAAAGAATGAAATAACTAGACTCATCCCATCAGTATATAAACAATATAATAAATCTGGGTGATAAAAGGTAGGAAAAAATGTAGACCTCGTTAATGCTGACGTCAGTTATTTATTTTAATCCATTCTTTTGCATGATATGAAAAGAAATGGGCTTAAATGAAAAGGGTGGCTGGCCTTGACGCTATTTCCGTTTTGCAGATTGGTTTAATGGTGCATGTGCATCAGTGTTAACTGTTTTAAAAACAAACATCTGAGTACTAGTTTAGGTCCTGGAAAGGTAACATTTTGGTGTTGTCTAAGATATCACAGTGGTGATAGCATTGTGGTTTCCAGTCCAAAACCACATGAGCTTATGAAGTAAGTTCTTTGTTTTAACTTGAGACCAGCAGGCGACACATATGTTGACAGAAGGAAGCATCACATGTATGAAAACACATGCTTGACACAGAGTGAGTTTCTAATAATTCTGAAAATAGCTACATGTATACAGCATCTCAGTGTGTTACTCATCTTCTTGATGTGCTCTCTAAGGTATTTAACTTCCTCCGTTAAAATTTAAATGTTAACTGATCATGTAAAAGAGTCACACTGGGAGCAGGGAAACATACGCACATGCACAAAAATGTTGCACATGCAAACTGCATCTGAAGAATTTCAGCAGAGCCCTGTGAAAGGGCGTTGTAAAGAAATTAACTGTACAGTTAATCTCGTGCTGTGTGACTCTTGTTTCCATAGGCCTGTTTTTGATAGCTCCCGTTCTGATGGCCCCAACGCACTCCAGTATGTGCACACCACTGAGGACGATCAACGACAGCCTCAGCCACAGACGACGGTACATGGTGAGACACTGATGACATGACTGCAAGCATGTGGTGTGGGGTCAGTGGTGCAGGGTTTAGAGGAAAATGGAATTATTCCGACTTCTTCCTAATTTGGGACAAGCTCCAAAAACGTGTTCTTACAGTTCCCATAATGAAACTTGATATCACTGGCATCTTAATACATGTGGGCTCAGAACTTGTATGTGCATGACAAAAATGCTGCAACGTAAATTAGCAAGGTTTTTTAAACAAAACATAGGTAAACAGATTATTTATCGAGTGACTGACCCATGGGGACGTAATCATAATTAGAGCATTTATATCTTCCCTGTGTGGGCAAAAACATCGAAAATCGAAATTTCTTTCCATGTGTCAGGTCAAATAGTAAATTTCTACAAAACATAAAAGAAGTAAGTTGGGTTGCAAAATCTATGTGGTAATTTTTGTTTTGCTTTTTCTTTCCTTTACAGAAACACAACTTCCCCATCGAGTACACCATCAAGGTTCATAATAGGGAAATCTTTAGACTGTCAAATATCAGCCGAATGGTAAAGTCATAAGACAACCTCTGTTTTCTATATAAATATTTTGACTTTCTTTAATTAAAAGCTGGAGGTCTTCCTATAGAAGGTCTTGCTAATAAAGTCTGCGTGTGAATGGTGATGTGATGAGTTTGTCTTTTTCCTCTTTTTCCTTCATCAGAAGTTAAGAACAGAGGGGTTGAATGACCTGGTTCTCCAGAGGCTGTGGTTTCAAGTGTATCAAGGTGTTTTAAAAAAGGTAAGAACAGAGCTGTTACTAGTGGAACCTGTTTGTGTTGCTGGTTGCTCTGAAATGTGGATGTGTTGTATATCATTTGTTTGTCTAAGAAGAGCTGATGAGAGACTGCTGGGGCCATCGGCCCATTAAGCTAATTAGACATTTAATTGGATGTAGACAAATGCATGACGCACCAGTTAGTCTCAATTTACAGTAATGCTGCAGGGATATAAAACCTTTTGCTTTGGAATTATTTATACCCTTGTTTCTTTTGTAAAATGTATTCATACCCATAATCTTTTCGGTAACTTGTTCTTGTACATGTCAGAGGAGGGGCGAGAGGGGCCTTAAGATAATTTAGCTATCCTAAGTTAACTTTATGGCTGAGCAGGCAGGCTGATGGAAAAATAAACACAAAAGGAAAACAGATTTTTCTACCCTAAGGTAACTCATAGCACCAAATCATAGCAGTCATGTGGTGACTAGAGACCAAAGAATTCCAATGTAATTTTGATTTGTGGCTTTGGCAGGCAAAATAAGAATTGGCTGCTGAAAATGGGTGGGTACCAGGTTGAGCTGATTCTAACTTTGATGGAAAGCGGTTAAAGAAACTACCAATGCGAGCAAAGGTTCACATGACTGACATGTGAAGGGGATGCAGAGCCTGGAAAACCTGGTGCCATCCTGTTTAGCTACACAGCAGTGTGGCTTAAGATGTGGACACAGCTTAAAGTCCAGTTTACATGTGAATGTTTGCTTGGTGTTTAAAACATACTGTCAGGACAAGCCAAAGGAGGCAACTTCAAGCACTTAGTGGTGAACAGAAAATATCAGTAAAAAATCTCCACACTAAGTATAAAAGGCTTCATGTCATGCCAAAGAAATGTCAACGAAATAAATAAAATCTGTAAATTTCACGCCATTTTATTCATATTTCAGGACCACAGACAGCTCATAGTCTTCTTTTTCAGCATGCTGTTCAGTGAACTGGCACATCAATTGCCGCTTACGCTGAACACAGAAAAACAAGTTACTACACACAGACTGGGCTGTAGAACTTTTTAATTAAGCAAATTCAGCAACCACTAGATGTACAATGCAAACAAGCATCAATTTTGTTTTTGTGGGGCATGTTCAGTATGCACATGTGGTCCGGGACAGATTTTTGGCTGATCCTCGATTAGATGGGCAGATGATGAAGTTTACATCATGCCGACCCATGGGGACACATGGAAGCACAAATGAGCTTTAACTTTTCAAGCTAGCTCAGACAGTCCATCTGAGACCTTGACTTCTTATCACATTCACATGACAAACTCCTTGCACAACATCAGTCCAACACACCCTGTCATTTAAGCCAGAATTTTTGGTTCAGTCACTTGCTGCATGCCTGTACATGCTGCTCAGGTTACCACCCTTGCAACCACCCTTAACATACCCCTTCAGGCTGCTTTGTTACCCACATGACATTCATACAATTAGGAAATGTTTGGGAAAATTTGGAAAGATTTTGTGCTTGAGTAACATGAACTAAACCTGCGGGAAAACGCTGTCCACCTCTTGCCTATTGTGCTATAAAACTGAAAGTTCAATACCACCTGTTCCTGTTGAGTGCCTCGATGCTTTTACGTTTGGAGGGGGACCAGTTTCTACAAGCACTGTCAGGGTGGTAGTGGCTTTGACTGGTGGATCTGTTTTTGTTTAAGTTAGCACTTTCAATTTTATTTTATTTTATATGTAAATGTATGTACTAGTGATTAGTCCTACCTCACCAGCCTTGCTACCTCAGTACTACTGTGTGTTTAAAGGTTTGCCCAGAGCCTTGGAGATTCTAATCTATGAATATAGCACGTCTTTGGACTGCTAGTTCATTTTGTGAATTTCTTATAAATAACACTGGTAGTGTTCCAGTAATAATAGTTCATAATAAATGGTTACATTTTCCCTTAACACTGTGTAGCATTTGATTATTTAATATTAAACATTTTATGCACTTTGAAAGAATCTTTCGGGAAATACTTAACATTTTTGATTTCGCTAACATTTCCCTGCTGAACAAATCAACACCTTTAATGCTGTATAAACTAAAGTCAAGTTGAATTTTTAGATCCTCTGGGTTTTGCCAACGAGACATCCTTCACGTCCTTACACAGCTGAGTTGGAAAGACGCTTCAAGGATGCTCAGGCAGTCTTTATGCAGTCACATCCTGCTGAGGTAAGTTTCTGTACAGCATGCGCACCAGAGCTGCAGTTGATGTTAGGTATTAATGTTGCTTTGATTGTATTTTTTAATATTTAGACCCTGGGTCTCTTCTATGTTGTAGTGTTTAGTAGTTTAGTTTAGTCAAAAGTAAACATTCCAGACCTGTTTATTCAGTTTAGACAGCTTACTAAACATCTGACAGTTTAGATTAATTTCTATAGCTGTCCTGCTTGTAAGTTTAGTTTAGTTAACATCCCCATTAGCCGCAGCAGAGCAGCAGATATTCTTCCTATTTCCGAGTTTCAGCAGACAGTAGGTGAAGAAATCTGACCAAGTCTGTGAACATAATTACATCCTGTTCTTCTTTTTGTCCAGCATTTTCTCTTGTCCTCTTGACTGAGTAAAATGGAACATTTGGTACAGAAAGGCGACCTGTCATATTTTCCAGTATCATATTTTTGGACCTTACATAACCCCCAAACCAACCACATTTCATTATAATTGGTAGGAAAATGGAAAATAGGTGCACCAACGTATTGAAACATGAGTAAATATACATCAAAATACAGTATATAAGACAAAAACTGGGTTTATATAATTCTAATGAGCTCCAAAGAATTGTTTGGTATGACCACCTTTATTTAAAGCTTATTCATTCAAAGCCTTCTTTGGATTTTGGCTGCCTGTTGTTCTGTTTTCTGGCTTCAATAACATTAAATCCTGGGAGACCAATCCATGGCTAAAAGAGTTTCAGAGTGTGTTTTTCTGTCCAGGTATGCTCTGGCAGTGTGTTGGGGATTATTTTTTGATGCTGAAAAATCAAACCTCTACCAATCAGATGATTTCAAGATGATATTCCATCAAAAAGTCAAAAAAATCAAAATTAAAATTGGATCAAAATCTCAAAACCAATTTTAACAAGATCTCCATCACCACTGGCTGAAATCCAACCATGGCAGAGCATCCAATGCACTTTACAGATGACCGTAGACACTCACTGTTGTACCTCTCTGCTGATCTCCTCTTTATGCATTGGTGACGATTTGAACCAATAATGTCACATTTGGATTCATTACTCCAAAAGATCTGGGCTGATTCCAGTCCTTGTGCAATTTGGCATACCTCAGCCTTTCATTGCTGTTTCCCTTCCTTAAAGTGGTTATGTTAGCTATCTAGTGACAGAAACCAAGGAAACTAAACCTAAACAACAGTCTAAAGGGGTCACTTTGCACTTCCTTGGTTGTAACAATGAGTTTTATATTAAAAAAATATAAGGAAGAAAATAATAACAAGGATATATTTTCACTCTCTATCTTTAAAGCAGTCAGTGGTTCTTCATTGTTTGCCTGCTCCAGTAAAATGGGAAAATCCACCTGTTAGGTTGTAGAGAACTGTGTGGAGGAGAGCCTGTTTGAGTCGGGTGCACTGGTGGTTCACTCGACCAACAAGTTGAAGTCTGACATTACCCTCTCTGTGTTTTATTTTTTTCCTTCTCATGTTCGGTGTACGGACAAAGTGGTGAAATCAGCCTGCATGCCGACAAGATGCGATCAGCGCTGTTTTATGTGATCTTAAGCTGTTATTTAACCTCCAGTTTTATCAGGATTAAGTCTTTCTTTTCACAAATTCCCAACCAGCTTAAAACATCACAGGTTACTCTATTACAAACATTTTCTGAAGCATGATCAGAAATCTTAACATCTCTCTGGAGGTCAGAAAGGAAGAAAATCTCCACGTTACAGTTGGGCTTTCCCCCCCTCACTTCTATTAGAGGTAGTAAAAAGTATCGACTACGGTGAAATGATGTGTTTAGTCATAACAATTTCCACACCAGTATGCCAAAAGAATTATTATAACAAAAAATAAGGTTTCCAAAAGCTATATCATGTCTTCCTAGGGGGCTAATGAGTTTTTGGTCTGTCACACACATCAGCCAATCAAATGAATCCCATCCAATCCAACTTTATTTATATAGCACTTTAAAAACAACAAAGTTGACCAAAGTGCTTTCCAATAATAAAACAGAGATAGCAGTCAAAAACCATATATTAAGCAGACAGAGAAATAAATATAAATAACAATAAAATAAATACAAGATAAATACAAAATAAAAAGAAGATAAAAATAAATCTGTATACATATTAAATACATGAGTAAAATAGACAATAAGATTTACCATGAATAAAATTGACAAAATAAAAAGATTAAGAGTGACCAACAGCTGACTAAAACTGACTACAAGCTGACTCTGGTACTACTCCTAAAAGCCTTTGAAAAAAAGTGTGTTTTTAAAAGTGATTTAAACATTTCAAGTGTTGGGGCCAGCCTAATATGGAGGGGCAGTTTATTCCATAATTTGGGGGCCACAACAGCGAAAGCTTGGTCCCCCCGGTGTTTCAGTCTTGACATGGGGACAGCAAGGAGTGACTGGTCAGTTGATCTGAGAGACCTTTGTGGAGTGTATCTGTGTAGAAGGTCTGACAGGTAAGAAGGAGCCAGGTCATTTAAAACTGTAAAAGCAAACAATGCAATTTTAAAATGAATTCTAAAATGGACAGACAACCAATGTAAGGAGGCAAGAACAGGGGCTCACATTTGTGTGTCCCTGTCAACAGGCGAGCAGCAGCATTCTGGACCATTTGCAAGTGTGATAGTGAAGCCTGATCAATACCAATATAAAGTCCATTACAATAGTCAAGGCGAGTGGTCACAAATGCATGTAAAACTCTCTCGAAGTCACAAAAAGAAATAAAAGGTTTTACTTTAGAGAGCTGCCTCAGCTGAAAAAAGCTATTTCTCACCACTGTATTTACCTGAAAATGAGAGAAAGGTGGCATTAAAAAAACATAAAATATCTCACAGACATGCTGATAGATGTTAGGATTCCTCATCATGCTGCAGTAAGAAAGTTAACTATGTTTGTGACGTAACCTGCAACATACATGTTATAAACTGGTAAACCCCGATAAAACTGGGGGTTGAATTACGCCTTAATATGACATAAAATAGAGCTGATGGCACGTTGTCAGGATGCATCTCGTCTGCTCTTCTCTGACCCGTTTGGTCTGTCCACCTGTCCTTTCAGTTTGTCTGCTGTAGACAGCTCTTTAGGCATGTCACTTCTTCTTTTGTCCACCGCTTGTCAAGTCTACTTCATATCCCAGGCCTTTCAGTTAATAGATCTTTGGGAATCATCTTGTCGGTGCAAAAATGCTGTTTTATGCCAGTCAGAGTGTGCTAGCTTTGGGTCTGGACTGAAAATGACTGAACAAGCAGACTTTGAAAGTCTAGTCCTGATCGTTGCTGGATAATGGCTTTGCCATTATAGCTGACCACTATAATGATTGAATGAACTTTCTCCTGTAAGGGTTAGGGTTAGGGCTGAAAGTCACTTTTACTACTGTGGGTATATTTCCCTTTAATCCTTTCACAATTACTAGTTAACCCAATAGTTTATATTTTCCATTAATTACCTTCCTGTTATATCCAAGCATTGTAAAATTTGAAGATCCAATTTTAACATTTACCAATCCAAAAGCTTTAAAATTGAAAAACTGCTAAATAAGTGAAGTTGGTGTTAAACAGAATACAAAAAGTTAAAATTCAGGATACTCAATAAATACATAACTGGCAGACCAAGTGAATCTATTTTCCACAAGTCGGTGTAAAAGGACAGGTCCCGAGTTTCCTTTTAAAGGAATCCACACAGTTGGTTAATTTTAGGTTTGCGCTCAGGTGGCTGCAAGGCTGGTCTGTACAGGTATGAAGTGTGTGAAATGAAACATTTGGAGACTAAAGGTCAACCTGGACAGCTGGCTGTTATATGAATTAAAAGCATCTGCTGGCTTTCTCTGAATGGAAATGCAGGGATAATGTGGAAAAGATGCAATTTATGGTGATCAGTCTTACTTCTTTTGGTTTATCAATTAAGCTTTTGTACTATTTTATCAGGTCACATAAGTGTATACAGACCTTATAGCTGCCAGTGTCACATTCTAAGATAGAAGAGATGTTATACCTTATTGATCCCTATTTTTTGATTTAGGCTAACTGACTCACTATGTGTTTGTGTTTTTTGTGTGTTTAGGTCTTCCAAGAGGACCTTCCAGAGAAAATCCAGGACATTTGGGATAGTTTAACAGAAAAGCCTGAAAACATGCCAGAGTCTAGTTGGCGATTTGCTACTCCAAAGTCTCTCTTGGACAACTTGTGCCGCACCATGTACTGCCTCTTCAGTGAATGCTTTTCCAACGCAGACGTTCAGGAAGACTGTAAGTATAAGAGAGGAAATGACACTGTAGGCTGTAATTTGTTTAAGAACCATCCCATGTCAGCTTTTAAATGGGTTCATTTCGTTAAGATGATGTCGGGTATAAACTCCCCAAACAGCTCATTACATAATGTCAGTCTTGATGTTAAAGAGGCATCAGCATTTGTTTTTCAGATTTTGGATTAGCTAAGATTCTGCAGATGTTTCCTGTCAGACAGGACTAAATATTTTATGAAACTCAGGGATGATAGAGTGGAAGTACATTTTTCAGTAACGTAGACTTTCCAGCAAGGAAGCAAGTGTCAAATTAGATGTCTTATAAGAAGGCTGTGGTTGGGAATCATGACAGTATACACACATTATTTTTTGGGTTCTAGCACCGCTGTGTTATGCAAGTGTCCTGCCTGGAACACCTAGCCAAACTTTTGATGCTCTGAGTTGTCCTGCAGCCTTTGCCAAACCATCTGGATGAACTGTGTCTCAAGATTTTGATAAAGTGAAATGATTGAGCACACACATGCACAGAAAAACACCGTTTGCATTTAACTTTTGTTTAAGACTCGCATCAGCAACAACGTTAAAACCACCTGACAAAACAGCACGAGAGGCAGAGTTTTTCACTGGATGACACAACTCCAAAGGGGATTTGTTTCAAAAAGGTCTCGGATCTGTTCTGGCATGATCTTTCACTTGCCTGAAAGAGAAGTTATATTGTTATACTGATTATGTGGCAATAAAACATGATGAGGAAAGCTAATGTGTAAACGCCTAAATGAGTTTCTCTTCTCATTTGTTTTTCAGACTGTGAAGTTTCTCATTGGCGGAAAGGCAGGAAGAAAGACATACAGCCCGAAAGCTGAGAAGAAGCAAGCGGAGTCAAGTTGTCCCTAGTGATTAGGGATTAGTATTATTATTTCCCTTGAGCTATAGGGAGATGGGTAAAAGGACAATACACACTGAAATGAGAGTTCAGACCTGATTTGTGAACATCAATAACTCTTTTCCAAATCTGCTATATAGAGCTAAGATTATCCAGAGTTTGTCCTCATAATTTCAACTCTGTGTGTCAAAGCAGGTGACAATTAAAGACATAATATCTCTCAAACCCTTGTGAACCTAAAGGCTTTCTGTTAAATGACATCAAATGAATTTTTGAGTAAAAATGCCAGCTCATTGTCTCTTGGCATCCTCTCAGATTAAGATTATAGCGTTTTTGGATCAGATTTGCTCATGTTCACAAATAGCGACTGAACTGATGTGTGGTCAATATTTTATCTAAGGTGGATTCTTTCTAAACAAAGGGTTAATGCTCACCTGCAGCTTTGCCAAACCACTGCTCAAAAAGTTGTGATGCGCTCCTGCGGGCCTGTGTGGTTCACGTCAGAGGCCGAGGACAGATTGGGAAACTTCAGCTGACTTTGTACATTTGCTAGAATTCTCCTCTTTTGAACATCAGTGTGCTAAAGCAGGAGCAGTGTATATGAACTCCGAGCGTAAATGCAAACTGATAACTACTGGTCTTATTCTACAGTTGTTGACTGTACATTTTTATACAGCTGCCCAGACTGCTTAGCCAAGGCTGTTGAAAAATGTGTGCTCATTTTGGCTCCATTTTATGTATTTTTTTCCTATATGTTTATTATGCAAAGAATGAGATTGGAAAATGCATTCATCTCCCTCCATCCAACCTATGCATTTTATACTTGCTGTAGATCTCTTATGATTTTTTTTCATGAGGCAACTATTAAATAATTTGAGGACTTACTAGCTAAACAAAGCTCAAATGATTGTTAGCATTTTAAATATGAAGTTAAATCACAGTCAGATGTTATTTGCCCCATAGTTAAGTTATATTCTATAATAATAATAATAATAATAATAATAATAATAATAATAATAATAATAATAATAATAATAATTGACACTTCTGTCTGTTGTCCATTATCTTGAGTTACCCCTCACAGAATTTTAACTGTGAACATGTTGGAAATGCACACAAAGACAGTTGCAAAACCGAAATGTAAAATTCAGCTCAGTGTAGTTGCAACATTAGAAATTTTGTGGGATTGTTCTCAGCATTCAAATCCTTTTCAACACATCCATACTGAGATTTAATATCAGGTTCCTCTGCCATTTTCTTTCTGTCAGAGTTAAGAGTTACCCCTTAAATGATTCAAATCGAGGCAAGGTTATGAGAAGGTAAGGCAAAGAGAAACATAAAGTTTACTACAGAAGTTGGACTTTTGGCTGACAAGCACTGTAAATATGTGGAAAAAAAGGAAAATGTAGGCAAGTCAACAAGATTTTCATGCAATATCACTTAGAGTTTAAACCTTTACGCACAGGAACAAGCTTCAAGATGCATTTCAAAGTTCACAAAAAGTGTTATGGTGCTTCTTCAGTGGAGTTTTGGACTTAGAGATTCTATTCTACATGTGCAACTATATAAATACTGACTGAAAAATTTTTTTTATGATAGGCGTAGTGCACATAAAAAAACAGACCCATCCATAGTTCTGTGGTTACCTCAGCAGCTAGTGTTTCTGTTTGGAGTGCCAGTGAAGATTCACTTAAAAAAGGCCCTCTACACAGATTTGTCAAACACAGTAGTCGACAAACGTAGTGAAGTAAAAAGTAGTGCAGTTTCAGCTTTCTTCGGGGTGTGTTAATAGCCAGAAATCTAGCTTCTTACATGCTGAAATGTTCACACCCTAACCTCTTCTTTGGTAATAATTAACTCTGATTCTCAAAATTGCTAACTAACCAGGGGCTTGGATGTGATCATGTACACTTCAATACAGTAAATGCTTAACATCTTTACTGAGCAGCTGCTGTGTCAAGGCAACATCACCAACTGTAATGGGTTGCATAGTTTTTTCCCCCACACTGGAGCACATCTCTGTGGAATTTTTCTTATCTCTTATTATCAGCCAAACTGCAGTTTGGTGGGGAAAAAAAACAGCTGGATGAGGTAAAATGAACAGAAAAGTAAGCAAAACAGCAAGCCATTAAAACGAAGCAGCTTATGCTAATATTTTCAGATCGCAACCATCAATTAATTTCAGCTGCCATAGCCATATTTCTAAACTCGGCCATTCAACACATTTAACTACTTAAGGCAAGGGTGAGCAGAAGTTAAAGGGAGTTACCTAAAGGTCATTTGTTCTTATCAGGATTGAAAGCGTCCTTCATATTTTCTTGTTGTTTGAGTAAAACTCTATTATACATGCTTCATTTGATTATTGATGATGGTGACGTGAAGTTGAGGCTAGGTGTTCGAAAGAAATCTTGAGACATACAGAAACATAAACATAACAGTAGAAAAAGAAAACAGGCATTCTGGTAGTAGTTTCAATGATTTGTGAGGCATATTTGGCTTATTTAGGAAACGTAAACTTTATGAATACAAATAGACTTCGTTTAAAGAGATTTAATCTAATTAACTCACTATGTTAACAGGTTCTCCACTGAAGTATAGAAGGCAAACACCTTAAACCTGCTTTGAGACAATGCTGAGAAAAACATTACCATTTGAACTGATATAGTTCTTTAATGCACAAGTTTTAAGCAGTTAAAAACGTTTCATAACGTTACAGCAAGAAGGGTGGGGTCGGCCTTTGAAACTGTTTGGCACGGTCACTTACTGAAGACAATCTGCTCACCCCATCATGTGCCACTGTTTTCCTTAGACTGTTGTTTTTCCTCATTATACTTTCCATGCACAGCGTTCATTGCTTTCAAATCCCAACATACTGGTTCAGTCAGTTTGTGGTGCAACATTCCCATATCCCCTTATTTGCGTTAGGGCTGAATGTATTTATTATCATTAGCAATGCTAACAGTTTCAAAAACACACTTGAAATGCCTGTGCAAACATTGCAAAAAAAAAGAACTGGTTTATCGTACCAGCTAGGAGCAGTCATTATCCTTCCCTTTAAGATTGTTATGTTAAAGGATACTGTTTGTTGAAATGAAACATGAAAGAATTTAACTTAAACTAAAATAAATTATATATATATACACATATATATATGACTTAATAATGAAATATAACATTGAAATATAAATGTAAGTTATCCAAAACTGCATTACATGTATTTGCATTTTTTGCACATTAGAAAATTTTTTTCATTTATAAGACTTCCGTATTTGTTTCTCGTATGGAAAAATGCTTTCTAATTTGTTCATGAATTCACTCCAAACATGAAATATACACGTAAGCCTCGCAAGCCTGATCTTGTCACGATGATTTTCATGTATTATATTTAGCATCCGATTTTTAAGGGGCAAAACTTGGGTTGGTTCTCATGTGCAAAAGATGCTCTGGAATGATGTAGACAAGGAACAGCAGAAATTGGTGTATTTCTATCACACTTTCTCAATCACTTGTAAATGTATGGCTGTTTTTTGTAACCACAAGAGCGAGATGTATTCGAAAATCCCTTTTTGTGAAAAGTAAGTAATATTTCCTGCCTGGCAAACACATGGATGGCTTATTGTCAGAAAATAGATCTTAGGAACAGATTTGTTGTTGTTTTTTATACTCGAGATATTGAATATTTATTTTCTTTTTTTAAAAACTGTACTTTGCTATAAGAATACTTTTATTAAAGAAATAAATAATAAATTGCTATTTTTTATCAACTAACCCTGTACTCAGTCCTGTGTTTTTGGAAAGAGTGTCCAAATATGATTGTGCACTATTATTTTACTATTTTTAAGAATCTTGAATAATAAAATGCAAGTTGGGGATTTTTAAAAAAAAGTTTAATTGATTATTAGTAGAGCTACTGTGCAGATTGATGTTTTAAAATCAGTTTATTATTAACTAATCAGCGTTACTTAATCAGCATTGCATAAACATATCAGAAATATAATTTATCTGGCTGTGAGGAGTATTTTTTAAACTATACTATGCAATGAATATAATAGTAGGTAGTGTGCAGCTTGCCATGTGACATGTGGTCGGGGGGGGGGTGTCCTATTCCTCTGCGGGGCAACCTGCATATGGCCAATAAAGCATTCAATTCAATTCAATTCAATTCAATTCAATTATTCAAAATTCTTATTTTCTTCCACACTGAAAACAGATTAACGAATAAAATCGTGAAAGCTTACTCAGTCTAAAGTTCGTTTTTTTGTTTTGTTTTGTTTTTAAATCATTATGCGATCGCATGTTGTTTGTCCCTCTGCATTCACCGTAGCCCATCCAACAACTTCCGACAGGAAGTTACGATATGGGAGAATGACAGAAAAAAGCTTTTTCGGATGTAAAAATAGTTTAAAAAAATGAGTATAAAAACTCCCAGTTGCGTTGTAGTTTTTAAATTGCTTCGAATACGATTTCTCTTTTTTGCAATAGAAATTAAATGTCCTCATCAGGTCATCAATGAGAGATTTATTTTTGAAAGTTCTACCCGGAAGTCTTGTGTTTGATCTCGGCTGGCCTACTTAACAGCAAAACAAGTAGGTGTTTACTGAAGTTGTGTTATAAAACAGTCACTGGGCACCGACATTTAAAAAAAACAAAACTGGACAATGGTCTCCGGCGGTGCAATTCAGATACCGAGCCGTCTCCCGTTGCTGCTGACCCACGAAGGAGTTCTTCTCCCGGGCTCCACGGTCAGGTTCAGCGTGGACTCCCCACGGAACATGCACCTTGTCCGAGAGCGGCTGCTGAAGGGGACTTCGCTGAAAAGCACCATCATAGGGGTGATTCCTAACACCAGAGACCCGGAGCACGACACCGACGACCTCCCCACGTTGCACAAGTAATGAACTTGTAGCTGTGTAGCTTTCTGTGGGTTTACACGGTTGTTGTGTGGAGGTGTGACATACAGCTGATGGGTCCCCTTCAAGTTGTCATAAACGTAACAGGTCACAACATCTCTGCAGGATAAGGAAGAAGATCAAATATATTTCCAGTACACAGGAGTATTTTATGTGTTTAGACGTCTGTAGTGTGTGTCATCGTCAGGGGAAATGTACTGAATATTGGGTAAATCGAAACTCAATGCATATTTGAGCATGTACTTTACCTACCCCCCTTTTTTAAACTATTATTTGTTCTAGAAACATCTCCACTTTTACTGTAGCCATGAAGTCGGAAACGGCCGGGCAAGCACAGAGAAGCGGACTTTAGCCTTTAATCAGTGGACTCCAGATCAGTAGGTTACCAAACAGCGTGTTCCTGTCTCTAGATTGGTTACCAGGAAAAAGATGGTTTGTCCGACACTGAGTTAATCTGTGAGGAAGGTGGTCATGCTATCTTAAATCATAAAAATTGTAGAACATTTTCTCAGATTTCCCTAAAAAAATGTACGATTTCAATTTTGATTGAATGATTGAATGAATGATTTAAGGCTTTTTTAAATATATATGGCTAGTTTAAATGTGAAAAATAAATCAAGCAATTGTATAAAGTTCCATATTTAAAGATGCACTAAAAAAATATGTGACACTGCAAAATGAAACCTGTAGAAGAAATACTTGAAATACTAGAAGATATCAGTGGGTAAGTTAATCCAAATGAAACACAATTCTGCCATTTCCAGGTGAGGCTCTGATTATATCTGAGGTAATAATTATAACTGAATTAAAGGCTTTTATCTTTAATATTTTCTGAGATATATTCATGCTGTAATGCACCCTCATTATTTCAAAGTGCAAAAAAACCAGACCATTTTTCAAGAAAATGTATCTTGAAAACTACTAATATCTTAACAACAACAAAAATCACTGTTTTTTTGTTTTGTTTTTTTTCAAAAATTAAGAGCTTTTTTTTTTTTAGGAAAATCTGAGATAGTTGAGCAGAAAGACCACATTGATTTGAGATGGAATGAATAAATCCTTATAATCCTCTGCAGTGAAGGACAGGAAATACTTGCACTTGCTCATGTAAATGTTTGGCGCTTATACTTAAAATATAACAGGGTTTGAATGAAACTCAGATGGTTGATTTTCCACACACTACAGCACACTTGCTGCTTATATGAAGCTTAAAAGACACTGTGAAAGGCTCCAACACGATCAGAGGTGTGAATACTGAGGCTTTGCAAGCATTTAAAATCAGAACAGTTTGTTGTACTGCAGAATGCAACCTTTCAGTGAACTGCTTTTCAATGGCCACCTCATCTGTCACACACTCTCTTTCTCTCTCTGTGTGTGTCTGTGTAGAATTGGTACAGCAGGGATTGCAGTGCAGGTAGTGGGCAGTAACTGGCCCAAACCTCACTATACCCTCCTCATCACTGGACTGTGCCGATTCAGTGTATCGAGTCTGTTAAAAGAGCGACCCTTTGTCCTGGCAGAGGTAAGCTGTCGGTTTGATTTGATGTTAAAATATTGGAGCAATTTTTTTTTGTAAGATAAACCTAAGTTTCTGGATGTGCTGTCTATTTAATGAGCGACAGTGGTCATCATAAGTGTTCTGTTTTGTACCTGTAACGAAGCAGTAGTATCACTACATACTGATGATGTACTCTGATTTAGTCAATGTAAGAAGTATTCTTTCCTGCAACACTGTATTTACTAGTTGCCTGAGGGTAGATAATAAGAAATGTTTTGCTATTTCCTGTTGTTGTACAGCAATATTCTTTGTAAACACACTGTTAATGTTTTTTATGCTTATAGTAAACATGACAAAAGTTTCAGGTAATGGGGTTCCCATACTGTACAAGTGATCCCTGTGAGCCAAAAGCTCAGATTTCTGCACAGACTGCTGCAAACATTTTGTTTCTGATTTGGTTTTCTACTCTCAGCTTTACATCATGCCAATAATAGATGGCTTGGTCCTTAATATGCTAATCTCAGGCACATAGCTCTAGCTGGCAGCACAGAAGCCCCACTCATCTGCTGCTCACGCCTTCTTTTTCCAAGGTCCAGCGCATCAGAAGAAATCTGACTAAAAAAGGGGGAGAATAGATTTAAATTGGTTTGATTCAAGCAGTAAAGTGGAGGACTGCACCAAGGTCAAGTGTAATATTGAATTTTCTGAACTGTAAATCATGCAAGCCCACAAGTAATAGAAGTAGCATTAGTGAGAAAAAGGAGCAATAGCTGAACATTATAAATCCCCTAAAAAACCCCAACAAAAAATCAGTCTGAGAAGTTAAAGGTCACCTGATTCCACTACTTGCCAAGTCCAGCAAGAGGTTCAACAGAAGTTATAAGCTGCAGAAATAAAGTTTGTTGGCAAGTCAGCCAGACATGCCTAAGGCTGAGATTATAACTCCTTGTGCACATGGGAAGCTACAGACACACAGTTGTTCCTATTCAACAACTTTCAAGTCAGCTTAGGATGCCTGATGCATTTCATACGTGCTCCGTAGATCTACATCTATAGAAAGATGGATTCCTTATTCGGAAAGTCTTGGCAGTTTCCCTCCATGAATTACTACACGTTTGATTTTCTGTAAATCATTTAAAAGTCAAATTGTGCAGATGTGGGTGGACACTGATCGTTGTGTAGTATCTCTTTCAGGGGCCGTTTTGGGGTTTCCAGCACATGTGCAGCTGGCCCATTCAGAGTAGAAGGAGTGCTCGCTTTTCTAAAACCAACTCATCACTTGTACTGCGGCGTAATCACTGACCTCCACTGTCTAGTTATTAAGATGGGATTAAATTGAGTGATAGTGAGAATACATTTTTATTACCCGGTGTGAATTAAAAGTTCTTTTATCAGCATTTAAACAAGATCATCTAGTGTATGACTTTTATAACACCATTTCATCATTAAATAAAGTGATGAAACATGTTTTAGCATATTAGAAATGCACAATACACAAGTATGTGTGGCCTCACAATGTGACTCACTTTTTATTTAAAAAAAAAAAATGACAGGTGAAGCAGTTAGATCAGTTGGAGCGGTATACGACCCCACAAAGAGATGCCACCGCAACAGATGATGGAGAGCTGGGGGAGCTGTCGGAGAAGTTCTACCAGGCTGCTGTAGAGGTGTGTGTGTGTGTGTGTGTGTGTTTAAGAATTTAAGAGAGTGAGGTCGTAAAAAAATTCATGTCTTGAAAAACTGATTAAGTTAAAAACAAAAATGCCTTTGTAAGGAGGAAAAAAATGCCAAAAGGGCGGTGCAGACTTGAAGAGTGATGACTGACGGACATGTGAGGGTTCTTTAATATACACTAAAGTGTTACATACACACAAGAGCTGTTGCCTACAAAGAGACTTGCATTCAGCAAATTACTTTATATGTGGACTAAAACATTTCTTGATTTTTCACAGCCTGCAAAATCTATGATGTGTTTGTATATTCAAAAATATATATAATTTAGGCAAAAAAATTAGACACAACAACTGAAACGACTTTAACATGTGTTGTCTTGAAGAAATATTAACTGAAGTTGGATTGGGGCCAGGCTGTATTTTAATGAAATACCACTTTGCATTAAAATACTCTAAACTGTGAACATTCGTGTTTAGATTTGTGGAAAATCGAGGTATAGTTAAAAAGAATCATCAGAATTGAAAAAGCAGTGGAAAACATTTTACCTACTGGTAAAATGCTGCCCCCTGCTGGCGAAAGTGTTGTTAAATTTAGCAGAATGTGCTTTTTTTTTTTTTTTTTTTTTTTTTACAAAAATTACTTTTGAGGGGAAAAACAGGGAATGCCACGTCTTCAGTAAATTTATATTGTTATTTGAAAATAGTCCCTTAAATTATAATGCACGTTTTAAAAAGTTTTATTTAGATTATGAAATGGCTAAATAAACACTAATTGTTGATACCCAGTCAACTATTCGATTTTTAAAAATTTATTTATTTATTTATTTTCATCTGTAAGTCACCGCTGGCAGATGATTTTGTAGAACAGCTCATGTCATTCTGAATTATTTTTTAGGCTGCTGTGCACGCACAGCGTGTGCTGTCTCCACAGCTTGTCAGTTATTTTCTGGTTAGAATCTTTTCTCTGCTGTGGCTGCCAAACAGCCTAATATAGTTCTACTGTCATATTTAAATATTTGCTAGTTGTTGTTTTTTTTTCACGACAAACTACTTTTTTTCTTCTCAAGTATTAACTTTGGCCATACAGCTCAGTTTAAGTGTCATCTATCCACAACAATAACTCATAAAGCAGCTGTTTCATCTAGATGTTGCTTTGAATATATCAGATCCTGACTTCTGTACTGAGGTCGGAAGTTGGGTTTCCTCCTGACTTCCTTTCCACCTAAACCCTGTTTGCACATCCAACCAGCAGAGTGGGATGTACAAATCTATGTACAAATTAAGTTTGTGCGTGTCATTTTACAATGAAGCGATCTGCAGATTGCAGCTGCCACTGTATGCCCTTTACTTATAAAAACTTCATCTCAATGTTTGCATTGGCAGTTTATGTAAGAGCTTGTTGTCAATTATTTTCAAAACTTACTAAACTGTGAAATATGAACATTTTTGAGAATAATAAGAAACAGGCAACTTTTTAAAAATGTAATATATGTGTAAACTGTGCTGTGCAGCAGCATGATGTGATGGATCCGACTGAAGATGAAAACATACACATGCAGTTGGACTTGATTTATTGTGTTTTTTTGTGTGTGTGTGTGTGTGTGTGTGTGTGTGTGTGTGTGTGTGTGTGTGTGTGTGTGTGTAGTTGTTAGGTATGTTAGACATGTCTGTTCCAGTCGTGGCCAAGTTCAGGCGCCTCTTGGACAGTCTGCCGAGGGAAACTCTACCTGACGTTGTTGCCTCGATGATCCGCACCTCAAACAAGGAGAAACTCCAGGTGAATTCAAACTGTATACACAATCAAAGCTTTAGAAGAGCCAACATGTTTTTATTCATTTTTTTATAAATCAAAAAGGTTTTAATCTTGATGCAAACAGTTTCTGCAAGTGTTCTAACTTCAGTTGCTCTGCTTTTGCCAAATACCCATTTTAGCCCAAACTACTTGTGGCCCCTCCTGCAGTAAATCCTAGGTTTACTGCAGGAAGGGCATCCTACATCCTGAAATATGGTGATCCTTTTGATATGGCAACTACTTGGGACATAAAAGGGAAGCGGACTCTTCTTCTTCCTCCTCCCCTTCTTCTTTCCTTCTAGTCTTCTTCTTCTTCTTCTTCTTACTCCTCCTCCTACTTCTTCCTACTGTTCCACTTTTTACATTTTCTTACTTTTCTTTTTCTTCCTCTACCTTTCTTTCCTCTTCTTCCTTCTGTTCTACGTCCTTGATATCTACAATATTAGACAGTATACTTAGAGGAGAAAGAGAGAGGTCACTATTTGTTGGGGTTTTGAAGCAACACAGGAACTTTCCACTTATTCTGCCATTTAAGGATTTAGTGCTTTATTTTTTAGCATGAAAGCACACATTGATGTGATTTTTGACTTTTTTTCCCCCCTCAACAATAAATCTTCACCATAAATAAAATGTGTTGTTTTCCATGTGCTGTGAAGGTCCTGGATGCATTGAGTTTGGAAGAGCGCTTTAAGAAGGCCCTGCCCATGCTGACCAGACAGATGGAGGGACTAAAACTGCTGCAGAAAACCAGGAAGACGAGTCCTGATAATGAGAAGAGGGTAACAGATGTGCAGTCCTTGTATGTTCACACTGTGATTTACATTCCAAATCTCGTGCTCACATTTGGGATTCCCCTCTGTTTAGGTGTTGGTGCGGAAAGGTACAGTGTTCCCAGGTCGACAGTTCAATCTGGATGAGGAGGATGAAGATGATGATGGTGATGACACAGCAGCCTTGGAGAGGAAGGTTCATGGGGCGAACATGCCTGAAGCTGCCCTCAAAATTTGCCTGAAAGAACTCAAAAGGTAAATTTCATACAACATATACACAATATAAAGTGTATTTGTGCATACTTCACAAACACAAATAATGCTGCTGCTTTTACTTGTTTAGACCATGTTTAGATCTGGCTCTGTTTGGTGTCTGTGTAAACATGATCCAGTACTGTAATTAGCCTTAAATACTTCAGTTAGATTGTTCATGTTCCTCTTCAATCTGTCAGATTGAAGAAGATGCCTCAGTCAATGCCTGAGTATGCCCTGACCAGAAACTACTTGGACCTGATGGTGGAGTTGCCATGGAGCAAAAGCACCAAAGGTAAATTAATCTGCAGACAACTTTTAATGGACGTCAGCTCAGTTAAACTCATTGGGTTTGGTAGATTTCACTGAGCCGTAGTAGTGACAGTAAAAACTGTACAGACTTTGACATTGAGAAGGCTTTGCTATGCAGCTGTCTGCTTTCCAGCTCAAAGCATCTACTGCGTTGATTAAGGCTGTCATCTTTTTAATGCGTTGTTAAACAATAATCAAAATGAAATAAACATTCTCAGTCTCTTTGGGTTTTGATTCGCACTCTTTAAGCTACATTTTTAAGGTCAACGTATCCTGGACACCAATTATTTGAAAGCTTGGAGTTGTATTGGTAACTCATTGAAGTGTTATTGGCTATTCATAACCAGCCACTTTGCACATACAGTTAGTTGGGTGGACTGAATCAGGCCAAATTAAATGGTGCTACACAGCGTCCCAGCATACATAATAATGCTTGAATTTCACAAGAACTGTTCTGGTTTGTCCCTGCTGATTGCAGGCGTAAACATGTAACTAAATATAATTCATGACTCCAAATGTTAAGGGTAAGGGTTCATTTAGCAGCAGTGTCAGAGGTCACAACCAAAGTATGCGCTGCTCTCTGACATCTGATTGATGGACCTCTAAAATTTGCCAAACCACTGTGGGGCAAATTGTCTACCCGGTTTTTGATGTCTGTGTATGTTTCTTTGGTCTCACATTCAAATTGCTACTAGAGCAGGTCAGCTACTAACCGGAAGGTTGGTGGTTCTATCCCAGGCTCCTCCAGTCTGCATGCCAAATATCCTTGGGCAAGATACTAACCCCATGTTGCTCTCCGATTCATCCATCGGAGTGTGAATGAATGTGTATGAATGTTAGATAGTGAGCACTTAACAGTTTAGAAAAAGTGCTTGTGTGATTGGGTGAATGAATTAGTTGTATGAAGCGGTTTGAGTGCTCAGAGTAGAAAAGTGCTATATAGTGCTATATAAGAGCCTGTCCATTTAACTCACCTAAAACACTTAAACCTTCTAGACTGCCTGGACATCCGAGCTGCACGTACCCTATTGGACAACGATCACTACGCCATGAACAATCTGAAGAGACGCGTCCTGGAGTATTTAGCTGTCAGGCAGCTGAAGACATCACTCAAGGTGCTTCCTTAATATCCCAGTCTACGGATGCTTAAAGATGAAATCTTGTGTTACACAAAGCACTTTTCTTACATTTGTTATGTATTAATCTTTGAGTTTCATACTGCTGTATCTGCTGTTTTTAGGGCCCCATCTTATGTTTTGTGGGCCCTCCTGGAGTCGGTAAGACGAGTGTAGGACGCTCGATTGCCCGAACTCTGGGCAGAGAATTTCACCGAATTGCTTTGGGAGGCGTCTGTGACCAGTCTGACATCCGAGGACACAGGTATGCTCATAAGATTGTTACGCAACTGAAGGTTTCGTGTCCACAGTGTAGACTGTGAGTTTTCAGGTTGCCCATGTATAGCAACAACCCCCAAAAAATACGAACTACAATAATAGACCTGAGATATGCTAGTTTTTTAACCGTTTTACCAGAGAAAACTGGTTTAACAGACGAACAGCTGATTCTGTTCGTCTGGACACTGATTGTTATTGTGGCTGTTGACAAGTTAATTTAAACTTTTCCATGTGTCCCTGTTCAAACACATCTGAATACAATTAGTAGGTCATTAGCAAGACTCTATAGAACTTGACTGCATGCTGAAGTGGCAACCCCCAACCCTATTCAAGTAATTTTAAGGAAATTTACTGGTAAATATTTGGAAAAATGACAAAAGTGCTTTTATTGCGCCATGTTCATTCACTCATGAGCTGCTGTAACATAAATCAAATGGCTGAATTGCCACCTCAGCATGCAGTCAAGTTCTGTACTCTTTTACCAATGAACTACTAATTTTATGCAGGTGTGTTGCAACAGGGACACATGGAAAGGTTTCAGGACACCGGCCCTTGAGGACTGGAGTTTGAGATCCGTGGTCTACTCACACCCACCCACACAAAGCGTGTTGCTTTCTTTGGAATAGAGTCTGCATTTTTATTTAAATCCCTGTTTCCCTGCAGCGTAGTTTTTTAAAAGTAGGGTAAAGATACAAATTCCAGACTTAGGACACCAGCTGAATGTGCCAGTATTTTAATTCCTGAACTAAAATAATAATATATTACTGGATGATTCCACCAGGGAGCACCCCTGAAAACTAAGACAATGCAGGTAAATGCTCCCTTTGTCTTTCGTCGTCATATTCAAACTTTTGCACCAGTTGTTGACACTAATGTGTCCACTGACTGCACTGCAGGCTCACAGTGGCCCTACCAGTCACAAATGGATATTGCATCTTTGGAATTAGGAACTTTGTGAAGGTGTGCATGAGCGAAACTCTAAATAAGTGCAATATAAATAAATATAAAGCAATATGTAATTGTAAAATTTAACAGGTAGATCTTTGTTCTTTTTTCTTAGGCAGGATTCGTGCCAAACAGCCTTTCATTGTTCTTGTAACAGTGACAATAAAATCTATCCTATTCTATTCTATTACTGTAGTCTTGTTATGTAGAACTCTTTTAAAGTGGCTAGAGAAATGTGCTTGAGTATATTGTTTTCATGCTGGGACTTAAATTGCTCCGTGGACGTGTGGTGGAGCAGAAACACAAGCTCGCGTAACATAAGGCATTACGGTACATTTGATGCTTTATACCAGTGTTGGTCAAGTTACTTGAAAAAAGTAATCAGTAACTAATTACTGATTACTTCCCCCAAAAAGTAATCCCGTTACTTTACTGATTACTTATTTTCAAAAGAATAATTAAGTTACTTAGTTACTTTTTAAAAACACGATTTACAACCTGAAGTAGGTGATAAAGTCGATAGATCTTTCAGCCCAATTCTACTTTTTCTGCATAATCCATCATACAAAATGTAATCAAATGGAAAAGTCTCTTTTTAAAACTTGTTTTATTAGTTTTAATCTTTTAACTTTATGCATCAAGCAAAAATTTAATTATATGCAACATTCTCTGACTGGAAGAAATTTGTTTAACATTTAAACCTATTTTCTGCACATTCCAGCACATAAAATAAAATATTTTTTTTGTGTGTTTACACTCAGTCTTTCACATAGATGCAAGTAAAACACACAAAATAAATAACATGAAAGACTCAGCGGTCCTTTTGCTCTATTTTCACCTGTAAAGCAGGAGTAGGGTAGGCGGAGGTTTACCCTGGTGCAGGTGTGCAGCAGCGGTCAGTGGAAGAATCCACGAGTTTCTCTGTGAGTTTCCCATTACGTGGTACCACACTCGGTGCTTGTTGGAAGTTTAGGGGGTTTTTTTCGCTGTAAAAAGAAGTTTTCTTCTCACGCACAACGGACCCTAATGTTTTTGTCACATTTTATGGACTCAAACTCAAAGTAAGGTCAGTACTTCCACGCTTTAAACGCTGCATGCTCATACTCTCTCCCACACTCGATATATGATCCACTGTTGATCTGCACACAGCTGTTGTCACGAACGTCGCACTCACTTACGTCACTGTCATGAAACACTCTTGCAAAAAAATCACGGTTTTAGTAACGCAGCGTTCCTACGGGAAAGTAACGGTAATCTAATTACCGTTTTTGCAATAGTAATCCCTTACTTTACTCGTTACCTGAAAAAAGTAATCAGATTACGCGTTACTGCCCATCTCTGTTTATAAATCACACTCACAAATAATGAAGCTCACTATGAAAAATCATGTATTTTATCCCAAGTTTTTCCTTAACACTCCCCACTGGGAAAGCTAGAGTAAAATAGTGTCTTTTTTATTTTATTAAGTCCAAAACCTGAACTAAGATGTAATGAAATTTCTTGGGAAAGCCTGCTGATATCATTCAAGCATCCCTTAAAGTCCACTTGGGTTTAATTTAAATGAAGGATAAAGGACATAAATGGAATCGGACAGTAGTCTGAAAGTATTCGGCACATTTGTTGGTTTTGTTTTCTTCTGACTTGGACTTTTACTTTTATGTAGATGACCTTATGTAAATATAAGCTTTGTTTTTCTGTAAAATAAAGAGAGGTCACTGGTAATCTGTGTTTGTTAGAAAGTGTTAAAAGGTTGTCACCAACTGGAAGACAAATTGTGGCCAAGCACATACACCACATCACACAGATCCTCTTGTTACTGTTATGGGTGTCATGTCTGGAGTCTCTGTGCGAGCAGAGAGGCGAATGGGGCAAAAGAGTTCATCTCGGGTTACGTGGATGGTCGTGTTGTTTTAAATCAATGGCTCACATACATATTTACACCCAAATAAGAAACATGTGCATGTCCTACCAACAGCAGAAATAAGGACCAGACTCTTCAAACAATTGATTATACAGTTTGTTCAACTTAAAAATATTTCTGATGTTCTTATGTGATTTAAATCATTTTTATTTCCTACTTTCGAAGCCCACAAACTGCTTTCAGCCAGTACATGCTAGCAAACACTTGAAGCTTGCTTGCATTAGCTTTATTCACTACAGAGAATGTCGCATCTGTGTTTATTTTTTCTCAGATATTATTGCTTGGTAATTCAGTGCATATCTCTAGGGTATATCGTGAGCCTTTGGTTTGCTTGAAACTGAAAAGTTCACAGAGTAGAGCATCATTTTGCGTCTTTGCCATGTCTCCAGGCGTACATATGTAGGGAGCATGCCCGGCCGCATTATCAATGGTTTGAAGACAGTGGGCGTCAATAATCCCGTCTTCCTTCTGGATGAGGTGGACAAGCTGGGGAAGAGCCTGCAAGGGGACCCTGCAGCTGCTCTGCTGGAGGTCAGTCTGTTTCTCTCTCAGGTTACGTGTGATGTAGTATCACGTCTTCTCTGGTTATTTACTCCCTAAACAAAACCTTAATGTTTTGAAGGATTAATTGTCAGTAGCGAGTAGAAACATGCAACATATCCACCAATTGGTTGCTATAGCTACCTAATTAACCACTACAACACATAATAATTTTCATAATAACACAAGTGTTATTAGTATTCCTGCCCCATGATGCCACAAAGTTCCCACTTACTGCAGTTTGCACAGTTTACAAAAAACACACACACACACAAAATAAAAGGGTTTCTGTGTGCACGCTAAGGTCCTGGACCCAGAGCAGAACCACGGCTTCACAGACCATTACCTGAATGTGGCCTTTGACCTCTCACAAGTGCTCTTCATCGCTACAGCAAACACTACAGCGACCATTCCCCCGGCCCTGCTTGACAGGATGGAGGTGCTGGAGGTACCAGGTGGGTTTAGTCACTTTGTTCTGACGAAATATCTCAGCAGATTTATCAGAGGTTATCATAACAAGAGGGTTTCTATTTTATTGAAAATACGTTCCCAGAACTCCACTATAGAAGTCCAAAAAGTTTCCAATTAAAAGAAAAAATATTTTCCTGCTAAATGGGCACCTGTGTTCCTCAAAGGACATGACATAATCCAAATCTGAAAGATACAAATTATGAGTCATTTTAAGACCAGAGTGAAATCTAGCATCTGATCTCCCTGTTTTGTTTTGTTGTTGTTGTTTTTCTTTATTACTGTTGTTTCAGGCTACACCCAGGAGGAGAAGGTGGAGATTGCTCACCGCCACCTGATTCCAAACCAGCTGGAGCAGCATGGGTTAACCCCTCAACAGCTGCATATACCTCAGAGCACCACACCGGACATAATCAGCAGGTACAATCTCACACAAACTCAGTCATCGTCACCTAAGACTGTAAGACTGCATAGCCGTTTAAGCTTTATGTTAACGGCAGCACACAGCGGCATCAGTGTCAGATACTGGTGGTGAAACACACTGAAACACGTGTGAATTTTCAACAATGAAATTGTGAGAGAGAGGATTTGTTCAGTGACCGTTGATCTGTGAGAATGATTGTTATAGCTTCTTCATTTAAAAGAGACTCGACAGACATAATTTTATAAAAGTAAACTTACATGTAGAATACGTATCACAGGTTCTCAGCTGATCGTTATAGAATTTACACATCTTAAATGCAATCTTATTGTTCTTTTCAGCACTTAAAAGCAGTAAAATATTTTTCCATATCTGTGGAACGAGAGTTAAAGCAGACTTTTGTTGTGTACCTCAGAAATTCAAGAACTGATTTGTGTATGAGAAAGACAATATAGCCAGCTGACGGCTCACATACGAGGCTATACTTCTGATCTTTAGAGTGTTAAGTTGTCAAGTGATGTATTGAGTCTGTCACGTGGTGAGCTTTATTCTGTCTTTCTGACATGCAGAGGCGGTCTGGTTAGTGTGCAAAAAATAGAAAATATATAGGTTGATCTGGGTAGATCTCTTTTGCAAACAAATAAGAAAAAAAAACACATTTCAAAAAGGAGAGAGACGGGTTCTCAGGTGATTACAGTTACAGGACAAAACAAAGAGCAAGTACATGACTGACAGTCAGAGTGTTGCCTAGTTTTTAACCCTACCTGATCACACTGTGACTCTCAGTGACAGCTGTGTTTTAGTCATCTGTTATCTGTCCTTCTGTTTGTTCTTCCTCTTTTAGGTACACCCGAGAAGCAGGTGTGCGCTCACTAGAAAGGAAGATCGGGGCGATCTGCCGAGCTGTAGCTGTCAAGGTTGCCGAGGGTCACACACTTACCAAGACAGAAACTTTGACCCCTGAAAACTCAAAACAGCATGGAGGTGAGGGTCTGAACCTTCCATTTTGGTCGGGCTGTGGAATTTAATTTGAAGCTTTAGCTGCAGAACAGCACAGAGCTACACACTAACAAAGCTTGTGCATTAAATACCAAATGTTGAGTCATTACAAATATTGAAAGATGAGGTACAACAGAAAAGAGCATCTTAGTTAACACAGAATTTTTTCAGTAATAATAGCAAAATGAAACACTCATCACTGGACTTATTTATTTTATAAATTTATTTATTTATTTACTTACTTATTATGACAAAAAGAGTTTGCTAATGCTTTTTTGACCAGAGTGTTTAGGCTTTGTTGCTTTAAGGGTTTTTCTTTTATGTATTTGAAGACCATACTGCCATGTAAAAAAAAAAAGAGTTTTTCACAGGTCCTGTAAAATGAAGTTCACCCTGTGATTCAGTAGCTTTTAGAACCTCCTTTAGGAGCAGTACCTTAAAGTAATTCTTTCCTGTATGACTTCATCAGTCTCTCATATTGTGGTGGAATTTGCTCGAGAGCTTGGGGTCATTGTCCTGTTGCATCATTTGAGCCCAGTTTTAGCTGTTGGACAGATGGTCTCACTTTTGACTCTAAACAAATTTGGTGTACTGAGGAGTTCATAGTCCACTCAATGCTCAGGTGCTCAGGTTCTGTGGTAGCAGAACAAACCCAAATTGTCACCCGTCCAATTCTGTGCTTGACAGCTGGTATGAGGTGTTTGTGCAGATATGCTACATGTTTGTTTTTTTCCAAAAACAAGCCATACTTGTTCAGCCTTTTTCTAATTGTACTGCCATGAAGTCTAACATTTAGCATTCTGGGGCATGTATTATTGTAGGGTGTTAATCCTGTGTTCCATGTCGCTCCCCAACCGGTCGCGGCAGATGGCCGCCCCTCCCTGAGCCTGGTTCTGCCGGAGCTTTCCTCTTGTTAAAGGGGAGTTTTTCCTTCCCCCTGTCGCCAAAGTGCTTGCTCATAGGGGGTATTATGGTTGTTGGGTTTTCCTCTGTTAAATACAACAAACCAGCCTATAACTAAAAAAGAAACAAGGACTAGTGTTTTAGCAGCTCTCTGAGATTTTGTGCAGGTGAAAGAAGGCACTTCAGAATGGAATATTTCAGGCTTTTACCTCAAATTTTTGACTCAACTCAAATTTCAAGTTATTTTCTACATTTTGCAGGGTTTTTGCAGGGTTTTTTCTCAAAGTTTTGAGTTAGGTACCTTCAAATGTTGACTTACTATCTTGACATTTTAAGATAATGACACCATATTCTGACACATGGATCGCAAAACATGTTTTTTTTTTTTTCATTGGGGGAAACAAGCTTCCAAAGTCTTATTGAACTGCAAGATCCCTTTTTGCTTGAGTCATAATGTAAAGTAAATGTTTTTTTTTTTTTTACTGTAATCCAGAATCGAATGTAATTTTTTTCTCATCCAATCAGGTTAGTTTTATTTATATTGGGCCAAATCACAACAACATATGTAACAGGCCTCATATGTAATGAACAGCAACATATTTTACTTGGTATCATAGTATTGTACACTGTAAAACTAACTGATATTATTTGGACATCTCGAAAAGTCGATTGAGCTTGTTCAGAATAAATTTCATGTCAACCTGTGACTTAGTTTGGCGACACAGATGACGCGAGTAACTGACACAGATCTTATCTGTGTGGTTAAACAAAGAACTACAGACATAGTAACAAAGACTGACTGCACGTGAGCAACAACTGGCTAATACGTTAGGAGAAATATCTCCCACAATATAGTTCGGGTAACAGCCGTTAATAATGTTGAGTTAAAACACTTGTGCTTCTGTTCTTTGTTGCAGAGTGCGAGTGTTGGGCACAAGGGGCTGAAATGAGCCTGGGAAAAATAAACTTGACCAGAGCAGTTTGATGGATGTTGGTTCATAATGTGATGTTATAACAGACAGATGTTTGACATGGTGACAAATTAGTTATTGGTTGTTTATTTGTCTAATGATCATTTGTAAATCAAATTTTACGTCAGGTGTTAGATATCTGAAGCATGCTCGCAAGTACAACATTATGATTTTTATGCTAATATCCTAAATAAACCTTATTGTGCAGTGTCCTACTCAAAAGCACTGGATATTACACAGCAGTACTCAGTTTTTGATTTGTCTGCGGGATTCTCGGTAGAGTAAATAAAAACAAAGAACTACAAAACTCATTTTTGCATCATTAAGTAGCAGACATGAAGACCTGAAATTTTGTTTTAGGTAGAGTGGTTTAATTACAGAGAAAGACAGAAAAATGGGATAAACGTGACATAAGTGTTTCTTTCTGTTCTTTAATGCGGCCTTTGTGTTTCCAGGTAACCGTGTGTGTGTGTGTGTGTGTGTGTGTGCGCGCGCACAATTGATACATGTTCTCATGCATTCTTTTTGTATTTTCTAAATGGTAGTGGTTTTTGATGTTCATCTGTGATATTTGTGTTTCTGTTTGACTTTTACGTGTGTGCATGTTTGCGTCATGTTGGTGCGATTTATGTATGTGTGTTCACAGCTGGTTTTTCGTTCTCATTCGCAGCTATGTCACTGCCATTTTTTTTTCCCTTTCCCTGTGAAGCCTGGTGTATGTAGTTGTTTTTTTTAACTAAACAATCTCTAAGATCTGATGATTGCAGTGTGTTTACGTTCACTTAAGAATATTCCTAACACCTAACTGCACGAACATGGGTATAAACAACACATATTGTTTCTTTGACATGTAGCTTTCTGAACCACAGGCTACAAAAAAAATATGGATGTAGCTAATGTGATGTTATCCACAAATTTGTGAAACCCTTTTCTGAATCCTGAATGTTGCAGATGTTACCATGTTTGTTGGTTTTTTGTTGTTTCTAGACAGGAACTGAATGCAGTTATTCACACGGCAGTCCTTGATTTAGCTTTCAGTGAATGTTTTGCTGTAATGTTTGTTTTCAGACAAGGCAGCACCTCCAGAGTTGCCCATAGTGATTGATCATATCGCACTGAAAGACATCCTGGGGCCTCCAGTGTTCGAAATGGAGGTAAGCAGAGAGAGAGAAAGAGCAGCGTGTGCAGTGTTCATAATCCACAAGTTTATTACAGAAACATGCAGAATTTATTCCCATGAACATTTTTGACCGCCTGAATTTTCTGGACCTCAACCGATGCGATTGGTTTCCATCACAATCCATGACTCTATAAAGGCAGCCTGTGAGCAGATCTCTCAGCTCCATACAGCTGCTGCTCATCCTGTCAGATTAAAGTCATTTGCCTTTCTCCCTTCATCTCTCCAGGTCATGTGGAACTTGTTTTCTATGTACTTTTATGAGGATTGAAAAAGATGTTTTCACGTGTGCATATTGGCAGGTCTCTGAGCGGCTCACCCTGCCTGGTGTAGCTCTCGGCCTGGCCTGGACGCCGCTTGGTGGGGAGATCATGTTTGTGGAGGCCAGTCGGATGGAGGGAGAAGGTCAGCTCACTCTCACGGGTCAGCTGGGAGACGTTATGAAAGAATCTGCCCACTTGGCCATCAGCTGGCTCAGAGCGAATGCTAAAACCTACCAGCTCACAAACAGTGAGTCCAGATACACCAGTGTTTATATTCTATTTTGTAGTTTTAGAGAAATACAAAACAACTTATGTTGTGCAACTGTGTGTGTGTGTTTGAATAGTGGTGGGGGGTTCAGATCCTTTAGAGGGGACAGACATCCACCTCCACTTCCCCGCTGGAGCCGTCACCAAAGATGGCCCCTCTGCTGGTGTTACAATCGTCACCTGCCTGGCTTCACTGTTTAGCGGCCGACTGGTCAGATCAGACGTCGCCATGACTGGAGAGATCACGTTAAGAGGGCTTGTGCTGCCAGTAAGTTATCGTAGTAAACACACATAAAACGATCATCTCTAGTCCACTCTAGTTTTGACAGACAAGTGTGGCCCGTCCTCTGCAGGTGGGCGGGATTAAGGACAAGGTGCTGGCTGCACACAGGGCAGGAGTGAAGCGCGTCATCCTCCCGAAACGCAACGAGAAAGACCTGGAGGAGCTTCCAGCAAACGTCAGAGCCAACCTCGACTTTATCACAGCCACAAACCTGGACGAGGTGCTCAACGCCTCTTTCGATGGAGGGTTTCCGGGAGTAAGCAGCACGCGTGCACACCCTCAGCTCACCAGCAAACTGTAACACACTGCTCAAAACACATTAACAATGTAAGGCATCTGTGATCTTGGATAATTAAGCCGTTTTTTGATCCTTAGAAGAGCTGTAAGGTCTTTTTGCAGATGATTTATTCAGTATTACAAAGCTAACTTGAAGTTGAAGATGGAGCTGAGATACAGGAGAATTCAGTTTACAAAATCCCCAGCTCCTCTTTGCTAATAGCACTGTGCAGCCAGCTCAGAAATAACTGCTAAATATCATCATAGTGGGGCTTTGTTTTTCATTTCAACTGAATAGCTGCTTATTTCATTTACATTGACCTTGTATTAGTAGCCTGGCTATGTCTTCCGAAGCAGGGGGACTAGTGAGTGATACATGCCTTAAAGATTTATACAGGTTGAATTTGTGCGCTGAAAAAGCCCAAATGTGCATGAAGAGTGCTGCTAAGGGAAAGAAATTGATTGATGTTTGTTTATGTAAATTGTTCTCCTTAATCACATATTTTATTTCACTCTAGTTGGATTTTTATCAGTGGATCTTTCACATCCACAATAAAATTTTATTTAGCTGCACTGATGGTGATGAATATATTCTGTGATTAAAAACTGTAAAGATTTTTTGTTTCCATTTCCTCCACTAGGCTGATAAATTGAAACATAAAATAAATTTTGATTTCTTTTATTTACTGTGACATTTACCGATTTTAATTATTTAGCCTACGTTTTTCCTGCTCTTGGAACTTTTAGTTGGACAAAAACTAGAACTGTACAGTTGAATATGGATGCATCTTAAAAGTATAGCTTTTTGATGCTTTAGCCTCAAGGATTCAAGTGTGCAGTAGAATATTCAGATGATTAGCTGACTAATATCTTTAATTTGATAGCTCACTGAGATGACTTCTGATTCTGATGTTGTTTTTTTAGTGAGTTATGGTTAAATCATAGAGGGACATGATTCCATAAATACGTGTTTTACTGAAAAGCATAAAATGGAAAACACTAATGTCCAGTTATTTGTTCGACTTTTAAGCAGTCTGAAAATATCACACACATGCATCCAAAGTCCATTGGTGACACCATAGAAGACAGTTTCTTCCATGCAACCTCGTATTTTGGTCATACACAGTAATACTGTGTAACAGCTTGAATAGTTGCATGTTTAAAAGTGCTCATTCATTGTAATAAACGTTTCTGCCTCTGAGGGGTGCTATAGAGTCTTCATGAGGCTGCACTTTTCTTCAGTCTTGTTGAGTGCTACCCTCTTTGTTTTGTCACATTCCGCCTGCCTAGTTTACTGGTCTAGGGGAATAGGTTTCCATGCGAATCTTTAGTAAACTCAACTAATCTAAGTTCATTATTAATTTCTGCTCATTTGCTTTATAGGAGCTATAATCTTGTACAGCAAGAGATGAGCTTGCTGGCAGCCTGCTGAGATACAAAAACTAGAGATGAAGAATAATATTTAAGGATGACGTGGCCTTCAAGAGTAATCACGAGGGGAAATGTTTTTTTGTTTTTTTTTTAATGTCTTTCCATTCTCTTCTTTTTTTTAAATTATAATGCAAACAAAAATATTCAGTCCACAGTTTTATAGCTTGTCTGACAGTGAGATACGCCCACACATTTGCTGGTGGTAGTATCCTCTTGCATCACTTTTTGGAGGTACAGATGCCTTTTTGTCAGCTGCTTTGTTTCAGTTGTCGGCTGAGATGTGGAAACCTTCGAATTAACTCATCTGTACCAAAAAGGAACAGAAGCAAGAACAGTAAGAAAAAGTGCAGTACAAAAAGTAAATACATGCCTCATACATGTGATGGCAATAACGCAGCATGCACATTATATGCTAGTGTTCTTGCAAGACACCTCGAGCAGGAGGAACTCCTTTGAGCACAGATTTGTTAGAACAATTTGAAATATTTTGCAAAAACATTTCTTTATGACTATAAGAATGTTTACTGAAAAAACTTGACAGCCATCATATTTAAATATCACACAAAACAAAACAGTGCAAAGTCTGACTTATTCACTGAAGTTATAAGTTGACTGTACTGGGGGCTACATGTTTGAGTACACATTAGCTAAATATTACACGCTGCACGGTGCAGTATCAAAGAGACTACTGGAGTCAGTGTGCCTTGCCACAAAACTTTTTTTTTCTTCAATTATTTAAACAAAAGTGTTTGGTGAGTTGTAGATGTTCTAGGTGAATCTCTCAAATTTTGGAAAAACCTGAAGCTCTCTGCACAACAGAGCACCATCAAAATACACTCCAACTAGTTTGTGCTCACCAGTTCCTCCAAACACATTTGATGCAATAGCTCTTACAGAGAGTACTTGTCCACCCAGAGGATGCATCATTGTGCCAATACGCTGCTGAATTAAAGCATTTTTCTGGTCAGCTGCACATTCCCTTTGTGCTTGCTGGGGTTTAGCAGTCCGTGTGGGTGTGGAGCACTTCAACTTCTTTAAAACAAATTATATTTGAATAATGAAGGTATTAGTGTTTTGTGTAAAGATGCATTGTTGTCAGCTTTTCCAGACCTGGGACGTCCAGCTTTTATAAATCACCCCTGAAACTCAAGTACATCTTTCCAAAAGATCTTCTGCCACTTTTCCCTACCATTAGTCCTATTGCTACTTCAGCCACAATGATGCACTGTTTTAAGGAATAGCAATATTAATAGCAATCTCATGGCAGGCACTCAACTGAAGTTCTACAATGTTTGTATACAAGAAACTATCGGGATGGGATATTTGATTCAGTGTAAAGTCTGGAATACTTATAATGGTGTTGATACGCCTCTCGTGAAACTGACGACTGGAGTTGGTTCAAAATGCACATCACCGAAATATTTAGAAAAAGCAGATTTGGGCATAGACTTGTTGCTTCTTGCTTATGAGGACAAGACTCAGACATGAATGGTCAATAGCTCTTGAAAATTAACCTCAGCCCAAATGTTCAGCCGTTCTTTCAGACAACCTGACAAAAGACAAGAGAAACTACAGGGGAGCTTTCACTTTATTTTAGATAAATACAGGAAATCATCCTTCTTGCACTGTAGAGCTGTAAAGGAGGAGACATTTGTGAGGAACAGATTTTAACAACATGAAATGCCATGTTGTAATAGCTAGAAACTAATGACCCACCTCTGCCCTGTGAGTTTGGGTCATGTCTTCCATCCATGCCAGTCTGAAGCTGACCGATGGAAATTTGGCCAAGGGTCAGAAGATGGATGCTTTACATGACCCCAATGAGGTCCACGGTAATGCCACTAGTAGTTATTCCACGTAGGATTCATCTGGAAGTTGTAGTATCCACTGTAAGGGTCGGCATATCTTTGAGGATGACGTGGCCTTGATGGGTGTTCTTCTCCAGCTGGCTTCGGAAATGCAAACTCCTGCAGGCGGCCTTCATCATGATGCTGGTCAGGGTACAGCCTTGTGTGAACTGGCAAATGCTCTGTTTGACGACTCAAATCATCTTTCTCAGGCCTGTGTCGACATCCACCGTGATGTTCCTGGCTACCTGGAGGGCGTGGAGAACCATGTGAAAAGGGAATGGATAAGCTGAACTGGTAGCCCAGGTTTGAAGGATCATGGGCATGGTCTCTGCGGGGATTATTAAAACTCTTGTCAATAGTAAGGCCGCTTGGTCCGTACCGAGGAGGATTAGCACGATCATGAGAGTGAGCAAAAGGAATCCTCAGGCTTATGTCAAAGCTCCTGGGCTTGGCCACAAGATTGTTTCTGTGTGCTCGTGGCTGGACCAGCGATGTTTCCATGGGTCTGTTGGTGGGAATATTAGAGCGTTGCTGATATGATCTTGGGGATTCGACTTGAATCTGATTACGCACATTAGGGTAGATCTGTGGATCTGTCGGCCTCAGAGCCCTCATGTATTGGAAAGGGCGAGGATTTCCATACATCTTGTTCCCCTCTTCCACCCTGCCACGTTCTAGGCTGCACAGAACTTGTGGCTGAGAAAGAACATGGGTATGAGTACAGATTATAATCATGTTGGTAAAGCTTAGAACACATCTACAGTTTGTCAGTATTGTTTAGATAGAACTTCAGTGTTGAGTTTATTAAGCCAGTGTCAAAGACATTTGTATTCTTATACTCTTAACAGGAGGAAGGAAGTCCGTTAATTTGTGTGATCCACTCACAGAAAGCATAATATTCATATAGATTTATACCATCTACAGTTACCCAGCTTGAATTTTCCTTTTCCAAATTTAACACTGAAGAACTCCATCTTTTCAAAGCAATTACTAAAGTAAAAAGATAAAACACCATGCTTATGATGACTGATTACATAAGTTGAGATTTTGGTATCTAAACATCTGCAAGTTAACTTAATGCATCATACATGGAACCTGTAGAGTTTCCCCCCACTAAATGAAACCCGGCTGTGACGTTAAAGTAATGCAAACTCAGCGTTACATTTTACCTCTCAGTGTGCTGTGAGCCATTTAAATACCCTGCTTTAACCAAATCAAATCTGCCAATTTGAGCATGAGGTATCTCGACCCTAACCCAGTAGCTGCAAAGTCCTGATAAGGTACACTGGTAGACCTGTTTAGTGACCAACAGCTTTATCACCTGAAGTGGGGGAGAGGAAAAAAAACTGCCTGGATTACATACTACACATTTTGTTCCAGTGTAAATACTGTTAAACCTCTTTCAAATATTATCTAAAGAGATGCTGCAGATTCTGGATGCAGGCAGGACTTCACTGGACTCCTCAGGTAAGACATAAAGTTGTCATTTCATAAAATCATTAGAGTAGGTTTCAACATGCTCACCTTTGGGAAGAGCTGAGGAATAGTTCACATCACTCAAAACATAAAGCAGTAAAAACCTGTCAAGCAGCACAAATACAGTCAAGATAAAACCAGACCAAAGCTTCACATTCAAGTACAGGAAGTGCATATCATGAAAATACATTTAAACATTGTACCTTGCAATTAAGAACCGGGCAACCATGACTCCAGTAGCTGCACTCACTGTCTTCACAAACCCTCCAGCTGGACTGTGCATGCAAAGCACTCACATTTCCACGGGTCCACACACACCAGCTACTCCGACCAAACACCAGTGTACATCTGAGTTACGTGTTTAGGACATGCTGCTGTCTTTATCGGTCCTTCCTACTGGCAGGTGTTTCCAATCAGGCTTTTTTAATGAGAAGTTGAACTGAGGTACCCAACAGATCAACTCCCCCACTTCTTTTATGCATACATGTTTATTTTGCTCTTCACTCAAACTTTTGGGGAGACACAAACTGTTATTCCAGGTAACCTGTTAACCAATCAGAGAATACTAAATGTTTAAAAATCTGGCTAGATTCAAACTTTACACAGGAAAAGTGAAATAAAATCTGAAAAGTTAAACTTACTTTGTCTATTTATGATGCACTGAATTTCATAAATCCAATGTAAATTTTAGCACTAGGTGCAATGACTCCCAAGCTAAGCGAGTGGCTCCAGCAGATCCCAGGAACAACATCCGAGATCTGTGTCCAGAAGAGTGCAGTCCTAGGAACAGCAAAGATACTGCGCAGGACTCTTGAGCTCCCAGGCCTCTGGTAGAGGACCTGAGCTTGAAGAATAGTCCGTCCGCAGGGGGCAATTTTTTATTACAATCAGATAGAGGAAGAAAGAGAGGCTGGGAAGACATTTAACAGAAGGAGACGGGAAGAAAAACAGAGGAGAAGAGGAAATGAGAGAGAACAGACACTGAAAATCTGCTTGATCGCCTGCTGAGAGTGAAAAAAAGGGCAAAAAGCAGACAACATAGTAGGAAAACCACAGCAACAACCATAAGCATCAGTAATAGTAAGTAATAAATATTGAGTGAACAGCATACAGTACTAATAATACATTATATGTTTAGAGGCAGCAGCCAACCAAGATAGTGTGTGAGTACCTGTTTGTACACCTGTCTGAACACTTGTGTATACACCTGTGTGTGTGGGCCCGTTTATGTTCATAAGATTTCTCCATGTAAGTGTCTAATAGTGGGTATGGGGAGCCATAACGTTTCCCCCCGGGTCATCAGCGACTGGAGGAGATCCGGGCCCCAGACATGTATAGGATTTATGTACAGGATTTCTATCTTTACAAGGGGGCAGTTTGAGTGCAGTGATGGAATGTAACTAAGTCAATTTATTGTCTACTATTATATAAGTATAGTTTTGATTTACTTGTACTTGTGAAATCAAGTTTGCCAGGTTCCACTTATTAGGTCCTGAAGGAACCTACTGGAGTGGCAGTGTCGTCTTCAGAGGCCTCATCTTTATCACCATGGTCACCTGCATCTAAAGGATAATCATTGGGACCAGACTCAACAATAATACTCTACCAAAGCTCAGAAAAGACAGATGATATGAGGACTTCATGACAGCAAATTGCAAGAAATGTAAGTTAGTTTCAGGATCTGATGTTATAACTGAAAATTGCCAATTAGCTATTTTTTTTTACCAATACTAATAATGAAATATTATTAGTGTTGGTAGTGCTGAATGTTTTTATAACAGCCTGGTAGATGCTCTATATTAATTTCTTGTTGTTGTTATTTCAGATTGCTTTGTATTCAAAGCCAGGTAGCCAGTCTTCAAAATATTTAGGAGGAAGTTGTCTGGTAAATCCCTTCCAAAGTGGCCAACATTCTTCAAGCCAAGCCAAATTTGCTTCAAGGCCCTTTCACATCGGACACAGCATGCGCTGCGCTCACCGCTTGCTAGAGTGAGGGACCCAAAATATGTGTTGAGTTGGCAGCTGAAGATGTGATTTTTAGAATTGTATTGAAGTAGAAGTTCACTTTTGATGTGAACAGATGTGGATTATCAAGAGCAAGGAGACCCAACATGCAGCAGATTTATCTATTCCAGATAAGCTTGGTATTGCAGCACAGACACAGGATTGTTTCTATTATAACTAAATGTGCACATTGGAACAATTGTGCACCAGGAGTTAAACATTTTAATATTGGCACTCAAAATCAGACTCCCAGTTTTGTTTAACGTAATTCACTTGGATTCTTTCTCAAGTGGTGGGTAGCATGAAGACTTTTCACAAGGAAAATGGCTGCTCAGCTCTTCCTCCTGTGTGTTGGAGAAAGAAAGAACAACATCCAGAATTTCTAAATTGTTAAGACAATGAAGAAATCAAAAGGTGATTCCCTGTGTGATCCATAGAATATAATAGAATGCCTTTATTTTCACTATACAGATGTACAATGAGACACAGAATAGAGATGTAGACTGGGGTTGCAGCCCTGATGAGCTTTTCAATGCCCAATTTCCATTTGCTGTGAAATGTTCATGTGTTACATTTGCAAGATACAGCACACAAGCTGTTTAGTGTTATTTAGACATTTCCGACATGGTTTGTATCCAGGAAGGGTTTCGCATATGTATATATATATAAATGTAAAGTGTAAATTTATATGTTATTTTATACACAAAGAGGTGTTTAAATGGGTTAAAGAGCTAGTTATGTACCCATTCAGTGGTTACATGCTTTGCTATTTACATGTTTACGCATCTGAATGTTTACACATGCATGTTCAAAGCAGTAATAAGTATGTGCTGAATCTACCTAGTTGTTTTCCCTGCATTGATCTGAGTATAGGTTTTCCTGGCTTTGAGTGGCCAGTGCAGTATTCATGAAGGCTATACACAGGAAGTGTTTGGTTGTTGTTGCTGTGTGCTGAGAGTAAAGAGGCTGCTAAGAAAGTTATCAATTTCCATCTTGCTTATTTTAATCGTTCAGAGAGATTCCAAACCACATAGTGAACCCTCACATTACATACATATATTCTCCTCTCAGCCCTGCGGATGGTCTATCCTTCAAGCTCGGGTCCTCTGCCAGAGGCCTGGGAGCTTGAGGGTCCTGTGCAGTATCTCTGCTGTTCCTAGGACTGCGCTCTTCTGGACAGAGATCTCGGATGGTGTTCCTGGGATCTGTTGGAGCCACTCACATAGCTTGGGAGTCACTGCACCTAGTGCTCTGATTACAACTGGAACCACTGTTACCTTCACCCTCCACATCTTCTCGAGCTCTTCTCTGAGCCCTTGGTACTTCTCCAGCTTCTCGTGTTCCTTCTTCCTGATGTTGCTGTCATTCGGAATCGGTACATCTATCACTACGGCCGTTTTCTTCTGTCCGTCTACCACCATTTTGTCCGTCTGTATCTGACAAATAACAACATTTTTTTTTAAATGCCTTTACTTTTTGTTACTAGCAGCATGTCACAAATACACATAGCTTGTTTCCATTTCATTAACTGAATGTAGAGTATATGCAAATGATAACACAGTTTGACCAGCATAAAACAATATTTTTGCACCAACAAAGTGATTCACAAAGCTCTATTACCCAGTGATGTTTACAGTGTAGTTAGATATTTTGAGGAAACTGGACAAGTAAAAGATAAAGAAGTAGTAAACCTAAAAAAAAAACCCAAACTAAACAAAACACCATCTACAGCAGCTGAACAGCAGCTTTTTAATGTCTGCCTTTAACTCTGCCTTTGCCTTATGTGCTGCTGCCTTTCTATGTATGTTTGAATATGTGTCAATAAATTGCTGCATCTAGTTCCTAAAAAAAAGACGCACTCCAAGTCAGTTTTGTTGTTCAATTTACTATCAAAATGCTTCCTTTTTTAAGCTCGTATTTTTTGAATTTGTTCATGAAAATGTTTCGTTGGGAATAATTGATGTAATTACATTTCACTGAATTTGATTTTGCTCGTAATTACACAGGTGTGTAAATTCCAGCCTTGTCATCCTTTGCTTTCTTCTTCCTGGAAAAAAGAAGAAGAAGAAGAAGACAGGAAGTGTTCCTGTTCCTGTTGCTGTTGACGAGCACGGGCGTGAGATAACGGAGTGCGGAGATTTCGAGGGTTCGTGTTATAATTCCTTCTTTCTTTCTTATTATTATCATTAGTAGTATTTATTTTTCCTTCTGCTTTCGGTTAATAGGCTATGAAGCCAGAAAATCTCCGGTGAACATTACTGATGATGAACTAGCTTCTCAGGCCATATAACGACAGTTCAGTGCTCAGCATCGGTGTGTTTCAAGTGCGGTGCTGAGCCAGTGTTTAAAACGCTGCGATACGTCGCGTTTCTACAGAAATGTAGATAATGTGTGTTCAGTGTACTAACGTTTTGTATGTAAGAGGTTTTTGCTCTCACTAGCGCGGTGAGCCATCTGATTCAGCGAGGAACAGAATGAGTCAGGCCTGTCGTTGGGTGTAACAGCCATTTCTTCCACCTGCGCTATCTCACTTCCTTCGAAAATACGACATTAATATCAAGGTTATCAATTGTATCACGCTTGAGATGTACGTGTGTTGGTGTGAAGCCAGTAGCACTGGTATAATAACAATGCTTGTCGTTGCTGCTGCTTTTCCAGGCTTCCTTCGTATGGCACGACTAGCTTCGCCATTGCGCTTGCAGGCGCTGCGGCTATTAGTCCTATTTTTATGGGTGCGGGTCCTCTGTGTCTAAATAGTTCAATTAAAATTAAAGTCTGGACACATAAAATATCTTGGTTTATAATTGTTTCATGGAAAGAAAAAATAGCCAGCACGCTTTATTCACACAAATTAATGACTGATTTTCTGTTTTTTCTTTTGTTTTTTTTTTACAGTATTGCTCCCGGTATTGGCTTTCCTCCCTTTAAGGCCCCTTTTCACTGAACTATAAGATTGCTGTTTCCTCGGCAAGTTAGCAGCATGTTTTTTCTTTTCTGAGTGGTCATCTGTTATTCTTCAGTAATTATTGACCTTTTATACTGAACAGTTCACTGCATTTTTGCAAGCTTAGCTTAGGATGGAACATTGCATCATTTTTCTTCAGTGGCTTAAATCAAGCATTAAATAAATTCAAGCTACAACTAGGGCTGCTTTTTCAAGTGGAAGAAATATTAATATAGCTAGGCTGCTAGACCCCAAAAGGACTGGTAAATGCCATTACCTGATTAATCTGGTGAGTTTGTAAGATGAGTTTCAGCTCTTTACCATGAGATAGCTTATATGCTATATGCAATAGCTGATCTAGCAGTACGAGCTTGTCCCTAATTTCAAGTCACTAATAACTAATCCTTTATAATAATAATAAGAATAATAATAATGATAATAATAATACTTTTAACGTACACTATTTTTGCCATGTATCACGGTGGTCTTGCAGGTTAGCTTTAACCTGATTTACTGTCTCTTTGTTCATGCTGCTTAATGTCTTACATAGAGCAATGTTTATGTTTCATGTATACATTAGTAGAGATTACGGCAAAGTCATCACACACACCTGACCAATTCTGGTATTCTATGGTAAATGACAGTCTGGCTTCACAGTGCCACTGAACTCAGGACGACCCTCATCGAGTCTGTGATTGTTTGGTCTGAGACATTCACACAGGCCTGCAGCTATTGATTGTTTTAGTAACTGATTAATCTATTGATTATTTCATTGATTCTTTGAGTAATCAGATAAAAAAAATGCTTTTGTCTTATTAATGAGCAAATATATGTAGAATAGATTAGAATTCAACTTTATTGTCATTGTACATGCACAGGTACAGGGCAACGAAATGCAGTTTGCATCCATCCAGAAGTGCTTTAGTGATATAGATATATTACAATATATATTAGCAATAATATAGATATGTAAGTATATTACAGAAATGGGTCTATTATGGTATGTTATAATGTACACGGTATGAAGTATGTTATGAATATTCTATAACTATAAGTATGTACAGGCTGTAGTGAGTACAAGCTATGTACAGGATATGAACAGGATATAAATATGAAATAAAAAAACTATACAGAAATCTGAGATATACAGTTATACAGAAATGTGAACTATGCAAGTTATAAACAGTTGTAGGATTAAAAATTATCGTATGTACAGAATGATTATTTACACAGAACTATACAGTAGTGCAAAGAGAAAAATACAGGTCTTTCAAAATGAACTGCTCATTGGCTTCCATTTTAGAAACTGCAACGTTTTTTTTGTTTTGTTTCATTCATCATCTGTTTCATTTGTCCAAAAAACAAAAACATTTGTCTGGATATTTTAATACAACTTCTGGAGGTTTTTTCAAAGTAAATGCTTTAATTGTAATTAAAACAAAGCTTTCTCCAAAGGATGGATGCTGTTTTGGATGTTAGAAACACATTTTCTTTCACTCTGCGCTCTTGGTAATGGCTCTGCTTCTTTGCTCTTGTGTGTGTAAATGGACTCCAGCTTCACGTTAAACTGTGCCTGTGTCATCATCACTGCTGCTGTTGCGTTATCAGTGTTTCTGTTTAAAACTGGGGGCTGTGTGGGCTTAATGTTGCCAAACCTTTTAGTCACACACTGCTCTTAGATACGTTTCTATTGCTCGTCTGTTTTTAGTCGCAAATGTGGCTAAAACGCTTGCTTTTGCCTTCCCATGGTTACAGAGCCGTGCCTTAAACGAAGCATCAACGCAAAGAATTTGTGTTTCACACCAATGGCCTGCTGGAGGTCATTTTGCAGGCTATTTTATTTTATACTTGTTATAGTATAACAAGTAAGATAATGCATGACTTTTAAGAAAAGCGTTATGTGTAATATATGTATTGATTACTTTTTGAATAATGACCCTGATCACAACAAAGAAGGGAAACACCGGCAACATACCACATTGACCACATTGCATGTAATTAATTTGCACAAGTGTACTGTGTTTAACATGCTCCTTAACAATGGTGGTAACTGTCAAAGTGGGGCCATTGAGAACCTAATGAGAATGTATAAGAGAATCATAAATTGCAAAACTTTGTGAAAGGAGTCTAATACACGCCAATCAGTCGACAGGTATTAGAAGTGGCGATACTGCGTTTTTGATGCTGGTAGCTGGCATTGGATTATGACACTTAGCCAATTAAACTTTCGTGTGATGTCAGAATGTAAGGAAACTGTTTATCAGAGGGAAAGTGATTCTTTTTGTCTGATTTTATTTTGTTTGTTTGTTGGAAAATTGTATGGCACCTGGCAACCATTTATATTCTTTGTTGAAAGGATGGCAGCTGTTGTTATTAGCATATAACCAGAATATTATTAGTGTATTTTAAATATATGACAAAGTAACTATTTGTTTTATTTTCTTCTCAACTCTTTTCTTCTCTTCTTTTTCCTCCAATTGTTGACATTTTGTTGCATTTTCATGAGAAACAGGGGGCATGGGAGCTAGCTGATTGTCAATCGCTAGTTGGTGTCTGTGGTGTCTGCTTCAAGCATACCATGTTTGACTGTTCTGGATAGGGCCGGTGCTATAGAGCAACTTCAAGCTGCCATGAATGGCAATTGTCAGCTCACCCACTGTATTCAAGACAGCAAGTCAACTTGGCTGCTTGCACAAATCTTTGCCCACTTTTACATATTTCTAATAGATTAAATCTAAGTGAAGGCATCAATTTTTTGGAAAATGTAAATACTAATGATGGTAGATATAGTACAATATGATGTACCTGGAGCCTCCTTCTTGGTGCTGGGACCGGCGAACTTCTCACCACCAGCTATGTCCACCCTCTGTTTGATGTTATTGTACAGCACCTTGGTCTGTTGTTTTATGCTTTATAAAAAATAAAGTTGTGCGTGTGTGCGTGTGTGCGTGCGTGCGTGCGTGCATGCGTGTGTGTGTGTGTGTGTCTCAATTCTCATGGCTGATATTTTTTTTCTTTCTTTTTTTAACCTTTTGATCAGTCAGGATATCTGTAACGATGGAAATGGATATAAGTGGAGTATCCAGGACACGTGTCTCCATTCTTCCTACAACTGACATCAAAGCCACATTGAAACCAGAAGCAGAGAGACCTCGCTGTGCCAGCACCCCATGTTCACCAATCAGAGGTACTGTTGCAGGATACCAGATTCTCCACATGGACTCAAACTATTTGGTGGGCTTCACCACTGGTGAGGAGCTGCTCAAACTGGCCCACAAGTGGTCAGAAGGTAATCCTGAGAAGGCCCGTGTATCAGATGCAGTGTCCAGCTCCATCAAGAGCACTGTCCCTAAGTCTGTGGACCTGGGCATCCACCGGTCTTCACGTATTTTCAAAGCCAAAGGCCGGTACTACCAACCATACGACATTCCTGCTACTAATGGACGAAGACGAAGGCGTATGCCCAGTTCGAGCGACACCTTCCTCAGATCTCTGGCCCACGGCGAGTCTGGGAGGGCTCTGCATGCTCCACTACCACTCTGTTTGCTTAAAAGTAAAGGTGCCCAGTCCAAGTCTCTTGACTACCTTAATCTGGACAAAATAAGTATCAAAGAGTCATCAGACACTGAAGTGCTACAGTACCAACTGCAGCACCTCAACCTACGAGGGGAGCGTGTGTTTACCAGAAACAAGACATGAAAGCACAGTGAAACTTTTTTAGATGTGTTTCATCCTCTGGGGTATTTAGGTGCTATTTCTAGACTTGTTTCTTTCTACTATGATTATAAACAGTTCTTTAAGGAGACAGTCTGATGATAATCTTGTTCTATTATTAGTTGGGAGGTTTACCTTGTTCTGTATGCTTAGCATTATGAGGTTTTTGAGGTTAAAAAATTGAATTATATAAATTTAGCAATAACTGATGGACCTATTTATTGACAATTTTTATTGGCATTGTTGTGTGTTTGTAATGGTTGGATACACACTATTATACCAGCTTATAGCTGAGAAAGCACATATCACATACAGTATCAGCTTTAAAATGCACCGTTGACATCAGTACAATAGTTTTACTGTGACTGTTCTTGTTTGTTTGACATTAAGGAACTGCATTTGGAGTTGTCAAATTAACAATATAACGTTATTGTATGTTGCACATTTATTTGCGTATTTATTTATTGATGTAGTACTGTTGGTTTAGATGTCAATATGATTTCCACGCTCTAATTTACAGTAATGTAAGTAAATCAATTAAAAACAAAAAAAACATGCCACTTGAAGTTTGTCGTAATATAAGATATGCCATGTGCTTTTAAGAGGTTTTTTTTTTTCCCTCTGATTCACAAATATAATAATTATCAGTGCTTACACTACCATTTAATCGTTTTGACACACCTTCTGATTTAATGTTTTTTCTTTATTTTTACAACTTTCCACATTATAGGACGAGTTGTGTTGTGCAGAAGTCAGGTTGGTACACAGCTGAGAGCCCAACTGTTAGAATTCATATTATGGCAAGAACCAATCAGCTAAGTAAAGAGAAACAACAGTCCATCATTAATTTAAGAACTGAAAGTCAGTCAGATGGAAAATTGCTAAAACTTCCAATACGTGCCCAAGTGAAGCCGCAAAAATCACTAAGCACTACTATGAAACTGGCTCGCATGAGGACTGCCCCAGGAAGTGACCTTTGCTGCTGAGGATAAGTTGATGCAAGTTAACAGCACCTCAGATTAGAGCCCAGATAAATGCCACACAACAGTCCCAGTAGCAGAACATCTATGTTCAAATTAGGCTTTTATGGTCAAATAGCTAAGAAACCAATACTAAGGAAAAGTAACAAGCAGAAGACATTTGTTTGGGCCAAGAAACACAAGGAATGGACATTAGACCCGTGGAAATCTGTGCTTTGGTCTGATGAGTCCAAATTAGAGATCTTTGATTCCACTCGCCGTGTCTTTGTGTGGGGCTGCTTTCCTGGTGACGTTGAAGGCTCACTGAACCAGCATGGCTACCACAGCATCCTGCAGCAACACGCCATCTCATCTAGTTTGTGTTTAGTTGAACAATCATTTATTTTTGAAAACATTACAAGGACCCCAAACACACCTCCAGGTTGCACAAGGGCTATTTGACCAAGAAGGAGAGTGATGGAGTGCAGATGGCCTGGCCTCCACAGTCACCTGACCTAAACCCAAGATCATTTGGGATGAGAGTGAAGGCAAAGGGCCAACAAGTGCTCAGCATCTCTGGGAACTTCTTCAAGACTGTTGGAAAACCATTTCAGGTGACGACCTCATGAAGCTCACCGAGAGAATGCCAAGTGTGTGCAAAGCAGTAATCAAAGCAAAAGGTGGCTGTTTTGAAGATTCTAAAGTATAAAACATCTTTTGAGTCATTTCACACATTTTTGTTTACTACATAATTCTACATGTGTTCATTCACAGTTATGGTGCCCTCAGCAAGAATCTACAATGTAAATGTTCATGAAAATAAAGAAAAACCATTGAACGAGAAGGTGTGTCCAAACTTTTGACTGGTAGTGTATGTACTTTCACTTTTGATTGAATCCAATAACTGATGAAAGGTGGTAAATATAAATGACAGAGGAAAGACATGTAAAATATCTCCAGTCAGACTTTAACTAAGGATGCTTCAATTATTTGGTCATCTCCTTAGACCGCTGGTATCGCTTACTAATGTGACTATGAAAGGCATGAGAAAGAATTTTAGAGGGATGCAGAGTTTGCCATGCTTCTTTAAGAGACTCAATTTGCAGCCACACTGGACAGAATGGAGGATTATCGTGTAGTTTGATGAAATTCAACCAAATGACCATGTGTCTTCCACTACAGATAGTGTGAGAGAGTGTCACTTCACTTCTTGTAAATCTTTATTGCTTATTGTAGCAAATATGTATCAGTGCATCATTTGTTTTCTGCATTGTTCATGACGGCAGTATGTACAGATGTGAGATGTGTTTTTAATAAGTGTGTAGATTTCCCTTACAGCTCGTAATGGTTGAGTTTTCAGTCCCTCTGTTGCAGAACACTTTTTTTCTGGACGTATTGCACTGTTGGATGTGTGCTACAGACTGTCTCTGGAATTCTCTGCTTCTGTCACCACCATGGCACTAACTATGTGTTCCTATAGAAAACACTACAACAACAGTATTGTATATATAAGTAAGCCATTAAACACTTACAGATCTGTACACCCCTTGAGTATGCACCGTTGGACATGCTTCTTTGAAAGAATTGAAATTGTGAATTCTTGTTTCAGAACTTGTGTTTTTTGTTACATTTATCAGTGTAAAATGTATTAATTTAAGCTGTAACAAGCCTTTGTGAAATCTAAATTTAATGTTATAATGGCATCTCCCAAGTTCTGTTGCGTAAAATGAAATAATCTGAGGTGCAATCTGTGAGACCGTTTATCTCAACATTCTCAGGTCAGAGCTATAGAGCATGTCAGTCGCATTGCTGTATGCCACTGTAACTTTCTAATACAATCTGAGAGCCAGAAATTATGAATTATGATGAGCAATAATTATTACCATTTAAAACATCATAAATACTGTAATATTAATTATGTAATGATCAAAACAAGCACATTTCTAAATGAATTTAGCTTTTAGAAAGTGTTGTTTTTGTCTAAAAAGCTGTGTAAAGAAAGAGAATTTTGAGTTAGTTCTTTCTGAATATTTATAATACGAATATTCTCAACTTGGCCCAGACTCAGATGAAGCAAATTCAAATTGGGTAGTCTGCAAAATGTCCTTTCAACAAGTGTATTTTCATTTCTTTTTTAAGTGCATTTCACTTTATCCACAAATACTTGGTGGAAACAAAATAATAATGCAGTGTTATGATAATATAACAATATAATTTTAAAAAAAAAGACTTTAACATTTTTAATGTTGTTGTGTGAGCTGACATTAGTGATCTCTTAACATGTTACACTACACCTTCCTCTATGAACTTTAATGTTTGTCTTGATGGGAACAAATATTAATTAGCAATATGAGTGACTTAAGTTAGGCAAAAAAAATTTACCTAAAAGAAAAACCTTTGGCAGTAGAGGATGTGAAATTCAGTAGTTTACACAACAGTTTAAATAGCCAGACAGTCTGTGATATGCTGTGAAAGGTAATGTAGATCTCCTGTGTAGCCAAGTTCTTTTTTGTACTTTATTGTGATCACTTTTTAAAATGTTCCTATTTCTTTCAGCTGATAAAAAAAAAGAAGTTTTCTAAAGTTTTTATCTATTGAGCGCGATGGAGATCACTGTAAATGTTGCAGTAAACGATTATCTGACAATGTGGCTGTATTGAAAGCTGCTTTTGGAGACACCCCAATAATGATTGAATATGATGACTTCATAAAGAACTTGGGTCACTTTAAAAAAAAAAAAAGTCATCCCACTATCTTACTTACTTAGTTGCGCATTAAGTCTCAATTCTGAACTGCATGCAGTCACTTTAATAGAAGGTTGTGTGCAAGGGGCATGAACAGCTCACTGTCAGCTAGACTACCATGTAGAAGACACACAGCTCAGAGTGACTATAGTAGAAGGAACAAAATGTTCAAAGGCCAGTAATACAACACATAATACAAGACAATAAAATACAAGCAGAAAACTTGCAAATTTGAGAGGAAATTGCATCTCACTACATTAGAGGATCGTCATTTAGACTGGAAAAAATTCTACTCTATTCTGTTGTTCTACAAAAAAGCCCTACGTAAAGCAGGAATATCTTACTATTTATTATTCAAGAAACTCTATTAGTAGCACATCTCCTAATCCGAGGTTTGGTGGTTCAATCCCTGCATGCCAAAGTGTCCTTGAGGAAGATACTGAATGCAGAAAGAGTTCATAAATTAATTTAATTTGAATCATAACATTTGTAAGAAATGGATGGTAATTAAATGTAAGAAGCAAAATCTCAGGACTTGATTGTAGAATTTATTACAGTGACAGTAATACATTTCTGTCTGTTCTACAGTGGGGGGGAAGTATCAAAAGGAAAACTGGTATAAAAACACCATATTAATATAAAAGCATAGAAATGTCAACATGTGATATAAAAAATTTTAAAAAATGAAACCTGCCCAAAGAGTGTTTGGAATTCACAACACAGTATAAATGAAGTACAGAACAAAATGGCTAAAGATTAGAGGGCAATTAGCTAAACTGATGTAATCAATATCTTTTTGTTTTCACTGAGTCTGTTGTTAATTTTAATCTTGTGAATTTTTTTACGAAGCAATCTAAAAACATTTTTTAACTGAAATACGTGCACACAGAAAACAATAAAATGACTCACATTTCCTTTAAGAAAATGAAAAATATCAGAAGTAATTTTATTAATATCCAGATATTATTTTGCCTATAAGCCTGATGTCACCGTCCTGCAAAATCCTCAGCATTCTTAAGTAGTTGGTGCTGTCTATAGAGACAGGCATACAGGACGTGTAAAGGATGCTTTCAAAGGAAAAGAACATGGTTGTTTAAAAACAATGAAAAGGTATAAGGTATTTTTAGGTATAAGATTAGTTAGGTCAAATAATACATCACAGGAAATGGAAACACACATGTAATCCTTTTAATACAGTCTACACAGATGAAGGTGATCGATGTGATATTTGAACCGTTTAGCGATGTACTGACTTTTCCCGTGTGAATGTTTTTTAATCATAATAAAATTTATTTATAGAGTATAAATTTTACGCCTCATTTGTTTGCGTATACAACCTTGATCTAAAAAATTAGAATCCATTGCAAAAATCCACATTGAATTATAAAAAATGAACGAGGCTGAAAGTAAGCAGTGTAAAAAAAGAGAAGAAAGAAAAATCAAATAAATAATCTTGTCCCTCACATATGGAAAGTATAGCAGTCTGCAAACAGGAGGCTTAATCAGTGATCCACAAGATTCTGTCAGTATTTACAGACACATGTTCATTCACATTCTGGTCTCTTCTGGTGGTCCATTCATGTAGTGCTGAAGTGCCTGGTGTAAAGGCAGCCACTTCTTTATTGAAGCTTTGATAGCTATAATCCATCTGTAAAGAAAAACAGAAACGTCAACATGACAGCATCTTTCAACTGTTGTTTTTAAAAATATATATATTTAAAAAAGCTTATATACGAGATAGTTTGATAAATCCTGCAATTGTCGTCTAATTTAAGCAGCACACTGGGATAGAGAGTGGAGAGTCGGAGGGCAGAAGCAGCAGCAGCAGCACACTGAGAAGCAGACACAACAAAAACACACTAGAAAGATGTCTTTGTGTACAAATAGAGTAACAGAATGTCACCACAGTCCCTGGCGTTGTTGGGTCAAATAGAAGACGCTGTTACAAGTCAGTCACTTTTGATACCTAAACCGCACTCATACAAAGCTCTCTTATACTGACACAGGTGTACTAAGTGCAAGATCACAGGGGTTGCTGTTTCTAGTACTAAGGAACTAGTATAAATAAAACAAGAGTCAGCTCCTCACCGTTTATTTTCATTTGCGTTTTCAGCACACAGGTAGAAAGTTCTGAACTCATCAGATGGAGGTTTCAGCTCAATGATTGAATTCTTGGCTCCATAAGACTGCTCTCGCACCATGTAACCCTGAAGGTAGATGCCACCTGAAGAAATGATGATAAGATGAATATATGTTCCATTTTTTTCACAAATGTAGTCACAATGGAAGTTTCACCAGACCAGATCATTCATTCGCAGCAGCAGGTCATGTATTTGCTTTCCTTTGTCAATCAAAAGAGCAAAACCAGCTTTCAGCATTTATTATAAAAGGAATTTCATTTAACTGGTAAGTGGTTATGCAGGCACTTGAAGTGAGATTTTAAGGGACAAAACACTGTGAGACATAACCAATAGGTTTGAGTGATTGGCTTACTTGTCCTTACCTAAAAAATAAAAATGGGAATAAACATTAGTGACATTTTACATTGTATTTATGTCATTACATTCATGCTGGTAAGGCATAAAACTAATATGAAACAGAAAGTAAAAAAGCTCCACGGTGGCTGTTACAATAATTTATATAAGACCAAGGTGAAAAAGTATGTTTCTGTCCTACAGTTTCTGGCCAATTAGAGAAGAGTGTATACAATAAATTGTTTCTCACCATTGCACACAGACCTGTTTTAGAACATCTGTATCATGTTGAACATGGGTCTAACAAACCCACAGAGATCCATTATTTAATATACAGAATTCCTTTGAGCCTTTATTCGATCCTTATTTTGATTCACCAGTTCATGAAATAGGCTGTCACCAACTTGCCGCTTGCTGTGGATGCACATATATATATATGAGCTGAAAATCAGCCTTGTTGACTGTTGCCAGCTTATCAGAAACAGCCAATGCTGATGATAGCGCTGATGTTTTTTGTTGTGTCACATTAACGTTTCCCCGTCAAGTGTGTTGTTGAGATAAAGAGCATGAACAAAGTTTATGAGAACAGTATTTTTTAGAGTGAATATTTATTTGTTTCCCCAACATAAAAGAGGAATAAAATAGGACAAGAATAACATGACCAAAGAGTTAAAAATTTTCACAGACAGATTTTAAAACACTCCTGTGGCAGTTTATTTACTCCTATAGAAATGTATAGGTTATAAAGTCGTGATAACTGACACAAATAAACCTATTAATGAAAATGAGCGTATAGTTTTCTTTTCTAATGAATATACCAAGTTTTGCTATGAGATTGGCTTGGAATTTAAAAACTGGGGCAGTAGCAGTGTCTCTAAAAAACTCGATTGAATTCCTAATACACAGAGGAGCAGATAAGTAATAATAACACCACTCTAAATGTACAGACGAGTACTAGGGCCACATTAAGAAAAAAGAATATTATTGATCATTTTAAGACTAAAGTTACACTTTTGACAAAAGTAATTCTATTTTGAGAAAAGAAGTTGAATTTCTATTTCTATTCCTATAACTATTACCTTTAGTGTACAGAGACGAAAATATTTGCTATTGCATAAAGCTCAGTAAGCTGTTAATTCACCTGTAGTACACTCCCGATCAAAAGTTTAAAATCATATTTTGCAGGGTCTCTCGCAGCGCACCATCACGGCTGAGGTGGGATGCAGTAAGACAGTCATTTGGAATTTCTTAAATGATCCTTAGGGTTATGGAACAAAAAAGTCAAGTGGAACACCAAAAAATATTTCACCAGCAATGAGCCGGAGGATGCAGTTGGCTGTCCGTCAAGACACTGGATGATCCTCGACCGAAGTTAAGGCCGTTACTGGTGCCGACGGCAGCCTGATAACCATCAGATGGCATCTGATACTGAAGGGCTTCAAAAATAAAAAACATCTTCAAAGGCCTCGTCTCCTTGAATGCCACAGAACTGACTGTTTGGACTTTGCAAAAGAGCACCAAACATGGGATGTTTCCAACGTTAATGCCGTTGAGAATACCATCACATTTTTGGACCATCCTGCGTGTTCCCTTGATCTTAATCCAACTGAGAACCTTTGGGGATGGATGGCAAGAGAAGTTTACAAAAATGGACAACAGTTCCAGACAGTAGATGCCGATGTTTTGTGCAGCCGTCTTCACCACTTGGAGAAATGTTCCCACTCACCTCATGGAAACGCTTGCTTCAAGCATTCCGCAACAAATTCTTGCAGTGATCAACAATAACGGAGCTACTCATTACTGAGTTCATGTCTGGATCTTTGATTTCTGTTTTTTTTTTGGTTGTGGTCCTGATCTTTTGATGTAAAACAGCCAGTTTCAGTTTAAGCATTGTTTCCAATAAAATCCAGAAAAATGTTTTGTCTCACTCCCATTTCTTCTTGTTGCATGTTGAAGCTTTACTTGGAACCTTGTTACGATCCAACCATGGAAAATATGATGTTTTTTTGCCATTTTTCAAGTGGTCTGAAACTTTTGATCAACACTGTATAAGTAAGACCAGCTTAAACTCTGGAATCTTGACTTTGAAAATGATATAGTTGATAGTACACCCTTAATTTTTACTGATTGTTAACATCTTATTGCAAACTTCAGTTTTGTTGTTGAGAGCCCAGCACTGGTACTTTCTGGCATTTTCTGCTTGTGACATTTATATGACATCAAATAGTTTTTATAATTACAGTCAATTTTTTTGCAGCCTTTTTTCATCAACATTAAACATTTTAACAGAACTGTCCAAGGCTGTGGGAAGCAGGGGTGCTGCGGGTGCTGCAGCAACCCCTGTCACCAAAGACAGACATCACAGTACCACCTGCCAAATGCTAAAAAAAAAAAAATCAATAAAACACCAGTTCTGTCATTATTTTTCTCAGAAATATTTTCCCTTCCTATAATTCTGGAACTGCCACTGCTATGTTCCATGTCAGTGTTTAAAACATGATGTAGAGCTGTACCTTGTGCGTGAGTTGCACGGATGCCACTGTACAAGTAGAGGCACCCATCCTTCAGAATGCAGTAGTGCTGTACCCAGGAATCCTTGCTTTTATCCATTTTATGAAGCAATCCAAGACAGTCTGGATTTTTTACAGCCAGCGGGGGCAGATTAGAGTTGTGTTTAGTGACATCCACCCAAACATGGTTCTAAAACATAAGAGTTATTTGAGATCAGTTTAAGCTTAAACTGGTGGTAAGCCACCGCAATCAACAACATGACCTATTTACTCCAATCTGAGGTAAATTTTATATGCAATTAAATGAACATTTTCTGTAACAAGCCCTCTTTGATTTATAAAAATATAGAACTTACTTGTGTAATGGTATGGGTAGATTTCTCCATTGCTTCCAGCCATCTGGAATCCAACAAGACAAATAAGATTTTAAACATGGTTTTTATTTCAATTTCTCTCTTTCGCTTTTTGAAGAAATAAAGAATATAGACTGCAGTTTAAAGAACTGCAATTAGAATTCAGAATACAGAAAAAGAAAATGGTACGTAAAAATATTTTAAATATGTTTGGTTTGGAAAGTTATATCTGTCTTTCTACCTTTTCATTTCCTGGTTGGAAGTGGCGCAGAAGAAGTAAACTCGAAAACCAGACTGAGGATGACACTTAAACACAAATGGTTTTCCAAGTGAAGTGTCTGGTCCCACCTCAGCCCCTTCCATCTTTATTGCTGAAAGTGCCTGCCTTTTGCCTTCATCCTGTAATGACCATGAAGTAGCGCCAAAAGTACACAAAAATTTCTTTGTGGACTGTTTGATTTTGATGACCTGTATCATGCTTACCCGTTTGTGTCTGTAGTAGTAAAGGCAGCAGTCATGCGTCAGTACAAACCACCTCTTTCTCCATCCTTTAATCAGACCAGACTGAGTACGCTTATGAAGGTAACCACGACAGGCTGGTCTCGGTGCGTTAGGACCACGAGCAATGTCTGAACCAACAGTCAATGTCAGAACATCTGGACCTATAATATCAACAATATCACAGTTACCATCTAATTTAGGCTTCTGGCCTCCATATTGGTTCTTTATGAGTCCATTCCACAAATGTGCTTTATTGTTTATAGCACAACACACCTTGTCTGGCTAAATCAGCAGCTTCAGAATGAGGAATGCTGGTGACATCAATACCATTGACAGCTAGGACATAGTCTCCTACCATCAACCCAGCTTCCTCTGCAGCTCCATCTGAAACAGAAATAAATAAATGTTAAACTAACAGGAAACAACACGATGTAAGTTATCAAAACAAATGACAAGCAGAAAAGCAAACACAGTCCTTACGGTACATAATTGCACAGAAATTTTTTCAAGTATTACACAACCTTTTTTGCTCATCTGCCTTCCCATTCTAAATACATAGGGCTGAGCCCATTTGGTTTGGAAAACCAAGATTTTTTTTTCAGCTATCTCCAAGTCAGGTCCTATTTCAACAGTAACATAAAAACTACAGAAGAACATAGTGGAGGCCTAGTCCCCCTTATAATAGAAGCTTATAAAGGGAAGATTAAAAATAAATTGATAGCTAAACTTTATCAGAACCTGCAATCACAGATCAATCAACCAATTATATTAAAATTAAATGGGAGATGGAGGCTAAAGTCAACATATCAGAGGAAAGTTGGTTAAATATATGTGGAACACAGATGAAAACTACTAGTTCGGGTTATTGAAGGGAAAAATGTTATTAGGTTTTTTTATAACCCCCAAAATAAAATACAAACAAACTGGTCAACCGAGAGACGCTGCTGGAGAAACTGTGAGGAAAATATGGCAGATCACTTTCATATATTTTGGAAATGCCCAGTAATCCAACCATACTGCAGTGAAATGGTGAAATGGTCAAATCAATTTACTTGGTGACTGGTCTCAAATTAAATTTGGATTTCTGTACTGTGTATCTGGGCGATATCCCATCAGCAGTCTTCTTAAGGGACAAATATTTGATAAATATCCTGTTGGGAGCGGGTAAAAAAGCTCTTACCAGGAAGTGGCTGGAGAAAGAGCACCCAACAAAGAAAGATTGGATAGGAATAATGGAGGAAATATACAGAATGGAAAAACTTACATCTCTTTTGAATCTCAAAAGGGACCAATTTCATAAAAACTGGAGGAAGTGGGAGAGATTTGTTGAAGGTGGAAATGTGGGATGATGGGTGGTGGGTTATATAACCAGAGTTTAGCTAAATATTTTTTAATGCAACCACTGGAAGAAGAAAAGCCAGCTAAGGATGTGGCCACTGCTTTTAGAAGGCACCTCATAAAATAGACTGGAAATACCCTTCCGAACATCACCAGGGGTGGACTGTAAAGTGCTACGTAGACTTCAGCAGTAACACAAAACCTGAAGACACCTAAAAAGAGGTGGAGGGGAGCTCCCCCAGACCGGGCAGATATGAGGGTTTCACTGTGCCAAGATGTTGTTGTCAGTGTGTATTATGTTTTTTGTTTTTTTTATGTGGATGAATGTCAAAATTATAAAACTTTCAATAAAAGTAAAGTATATAAAAAAACAAGAAGTAAAGTATAAATTTGCAGTTTTTTACTAACTCATGTTTTATACCTAATTCTTGATTCAATTTTATTTATTTAGTGCCAAATCACAACAAGAGTTGCCTTAGGGCACTCTATACTGTGAGGTAAGGACCCTAAAATAATACAGAGAAAACAGAGAAACCCCAACAATCTAATCGCCCTACGTGAGCAAGTGCTTTGGTGACAGTGGGAAGGTAAAACTCTCTTTTAATAAGGAGAAACCGCCAGCAGAACCAGCCTCAGCAAGGGGCAGCCATCTGCCACGACCATTTGGTGGTGAGGGGAGGAATACAGGACAAAGACAAGTAGTGCAAGAGAGTCAGAGAATAATAATAAATTATGATTAACTGCAGAGTGATGTTTTATATGTGCATTGAAGGACATATCGTGGTCAAAATTGACTCTAAGACTCCTCACAGTGCTACTGGAGGCCAAGGTAATGTCATCAAGAGTAAACATCCAGTTGGATTCAATATTTCTAAGATTTTTAGGGCTAAACTATACACTAACCTATAGCTGAATTAAACATAATCTTAGTGTGTGGTGAGGTCTCTCCATTTACCTGAACACATTGAAATGTATTAGATAGATACAGTTCAAACCACTGCAGCGCAGTACCTGTAATTCCTACACCATGCTCTAATTGCAACAATATTGTTGTTGTTGTTATTATTATTTTTATTGTTGTTGTTGTTGTATTGTATGGTATGGCCTGTATTTGTATAGCACTTTTCTAGTCCCTAAGGACCCCAAAGCGCTTTACACAATCAGTCACCCACCCATTCACACACACATTCACACACTGGTGATGGCAAGCTACATTGTAGTCACAGCTGCCCTGGGGCGCACTGACAGAGGCGGTTGTGGTCAATCGTATCGACTACTGAACTGAGGTCTAGCAGGATAAGCACAAAGATGAGTCCACTGTCAGAGGCCATAAGAAGATCATTTGTAACCTTCACTAAAGCTGTTTCTGAGCTGTGATGAGCTCTGAAACCTGACTGAAACTCTTCAAATAAGCCATTCCTCTGCAGATGATCAGTTAGCTGTTGGGTACTCTTTCAAGAATTCTTGGGACAAAAGGAAGGTTGGAGACTGCCCTATAATTAGCTAAGACCGCTCAGTCAAGTGATGGCTATTTAAGTAATAGTTTTAACTACTGCCAACTTGAAGGTCTGTGGTATGTAGCTAATTAATAGTGATAGGTTGATCATTATTATAATAGTTGTTTTCTTTGGTTGCCTCCCCAATTGGACCAGTAATGACATGTTTAGCAAGTGGTGTCCAAAAATGATGTGGGCTTTATAAATGATTGGGAAATTTTCTACAGAAAACCCAGTCTTGTTAGGAGAGAAAACATCTATCCCACTTTGGATCGAGCAGCTCATGGATGGGTCTCATTTCTAGAGATCTGGCCAATTTTATAAACCCCTCCCCCAAAACGTGACTATCCAGAGTTGGGACCAGGAAGCAGAGTTGCAATCTTACACACCTCTCATCACTGGCTGTGTAGACTTAGAGACTGTGTCAGCTCCCAAACAGACAAACCAAAGATCAGGTAGCTGCTCTGCACTGTTGCCACATGGCATTGAAGAAGATAACAGTGGATTAATTATATCTTTAAACTTAAACCCTCTGGAACACAAACTTGGAGTAATCAGGACCCTACAACACCGGGCAGAAAATGTTCCCTCTAAGCCAGAAGGGGAAAGGGGGTAAAACACACATGTAAAGAAAGCTCTTAAAACATGTGGTTCTCCTAACTGGGCTTTCGACAAATCAGCAAAGATGCACAGAGCAGAAGGTCAGACACAACTAGGGAGAATCAGGACAAGCAGAACAATATTGTCATCTCTTATGTAGCAGGTTTATCAGAGAAACTCAGGAGAGTCTTCTCCAAACATGACATCCCAGTGTACTTCAGACCCAGCCTCACACTCAGACAAAAACTGATTCATTCCAAGGACAAAACTCCCGTACACAACCTTAACAATGTAGTGTATGCTGTACAGTGCAGCAAGGAATACTCAGACCTCTACATTGAAGAAACCAAACAGCCACTCCATAAATGCATGGCACAACATAGAAGAGCCACCTTGATGGGACAAGACTCAGCTGTCCATCTGGATCTAAAGGACAAAGATCACTCTTTTGAAGATGCCAATGTTCACATTTTGGACAGAGAAGACAGATGGTTTGAATGAGGAGTGAAAGAAGCCATCTATGTCCACTGTAAACGACCTTCTTTGAACAGAGGCGGTGCCTTACAACACCAACTGTCTGCCATCTATAATCCAGTTTTGAGATCCCTTCCCAGACGCCTAAACGCCCACTTACATCCTGGGCCATTTGACCTCAGGAAATCACATGATAGGTTGGGGCTAGATCTCACAATGGATTCACCTGAAACCCTGATTGTGGCCCACACCTGTTTTCACACCTTGGCTCGTGGGATTAGGTAGAGGATAAACAGCGGGTCCACGAAATGTGTAATTACATTTGCATCCTGGTTACTTTTGCAATGCTTAAATTCCAGAAAATAAAAAAAACCCATGCAAAATAACAACTACAAAGCAGTTGAACACCCTGTTGAGTCAGCACTATGATATAGAAATTTACTTACTTGTGTCAACCTCTGTGACCACAATGGGTTTAGAAAACTGTATTCGAAAGCCCCAGGGATATTCTCCTGTCCCTTTGCTGATCTTAACAGTCCTCTCTCGAACTGGAAGATGTTTGAAGATGATGAAAGAGATGTTTAACAAGAGCAGCAAAATATACATATGCACAGCAGGTAAAAAAGGCATTGAACTCATCACCAATTTTCTAGGTAAATATCCAATGGACACAATCAAACCAAATATGTACATAAATTAATTTATGTGTAATAATGAGAAAATGACACAAAATCGTCATTTTAATAGCACTCTACTTTTTACACAGTCATACTCACTATTTACAATTCACACTCCAACGCATACACCCAACGGGCCACGTTTAACACTGACAAGCAGAGATAGGAGCAGGCAGGTCTTCATGCACCCGTGTTTCCTGCACCTTGTCTGGGGCAGAGGTTGGCTGGTGTTCCAGGGTCAAGCCAACTGCATCCCAGGGTTGCTGTTGGCTCTGGGGATCATCCATTCATCCGCACTTCGAAGGGCAGGGTGGATGTGGATGGTTATCTGTCTTTGTGCAGCTTCATGAGGGGGGTGGGGGTTCCTCTCCCTGCTGCTATCCACTGGTTGTTGTTGCCCCACCCACAGGATATGGGCATTTGCTGGCTCTGGGGTGCCTGGCTGGGCGATTTGGTGTGATTGCTGACCTGCTGCCTTGGGGCTGTGGTTGGCTTGGACGTTTTTGTTGCATTGGGGCTCCACCGATTGCGCCCAGGTCATTTCCTCGGATTGTGCTGGGATGGCCGGCCTCTGCCAGGGTCAGCTGCCTAGTGCCTCTGGTTCTTTAGCACTCCTGCCTTTTAGCTGTGGGCTTCCCTCTTCCTTAAACCGGCGGGGACACACTTTGGCCTCGGATTTTCAACACTCTTGGGGGACTGGGTGGGGTCTTCCCCTGTCTGTCTCTCGTCCCCAGGGGACGTTGTTGCAGTCTCTCACCCTCATTATCAAGTACGTTTCATGACAAACACCCATGCACAGGCACTCACATTCTTTCTTTCTCTCTCTGTTTCACACAGACACTCACACACATGCAAAATTGAATGTTCCTCTTGGCAAAGCAAATGTGTTTGGCACCACAAAGCATTTAGATCATGAATCTGGTTGCTAAAACTTCCAGACAGGACAGGTTACTAAAAAGAAAGAAATATATTTACTTAGAGGATTGTTAGTTTGTTCAATACTTATTTCACCCGCTGTATGTACACTACCGGTCAAACGTTTTAGAGCACCCCGATTTTTAGAAGATTATGCAGTTTAATGCCTCATTGCACTCTGAAATGAAAGCATATTACAAATAAGCAATGCAAAGTACAGAAATCGTGGAATCAATTTATAGAGCAAAATGTATTCTTTTGACTCATCAAAGTAGCCACAGATATAACAGCTGAACATGCCCGTGGCATTCTTTCCACAATAGCAATCAAATATTCTTCAAAACGTTTTTCCCATATCTGTTGCAGAAGTTCCCATAAATGTGTGGCACTTGTAGGTTGCTTTGTTTTCTCTCTTCTGTCCAGTTCATCCCAAACTAGCTTGATGGATAGTAAGTCTGGAGACTGTGCTGGTCACTCCATGTTTTCAAGCTTACCATCTTGTTCTTTTTTCCTGAGGTAATCGATTTTCTTGCTATAGGATGAGCTCTTGACCAACTAGGCACATATCAGACGGTACTGCATGGTGCTGCAGAATGCTGTGGTAGCCGTTTCTGTTCAGGGTGCCTCTCATTCTGTACAAGTCACCACCCCCTGATCCAGCAAAACAGCCCCAGGCTATCACACTTCCTCCTCCACGTTTGACAGTTGATGCCACACACTGTGGAACCATCCTTTTGCTTACTTGACAGCATCCAAAGATTCCTTGTGATGAACCAAAGATTTCAAATTTTGATTCATCAGTCCATTTTCCAGTCTTCTGTAGTCCAGTGGCAGCGTTTCATGGCCCAGGCAAGCCTCTTTGTTTTATTCTGATGTCTTAGCGAGGGCTTTCTTTCTGCAGCTTGTCCTGTCAAACCTACAGCTTGAAGGTTTTCTTCACAGTTGAAACTGAGAATTGCTTACTACAGTTGCTATTAAGCTGTGCTTGAAGCTGTTGTCCTGTGTGCCGCAAGCTGTTAACTCTCAGAAACTTGTTCTCTGATTCAGTTGTGGCTTTGCATCTGGCGGACCTCTTCCTGTCAGAGTTTGCCCCAGTTTATGAGTGCCACTGTACTCACTGACACCTTGACTTTCTTTGCAATTTATCTGTAGGAAGATGTACATTTTTAAGTGTTATGCTGATGTGGCTCTCTTCCATTGTCCATTTTGTTTTTTGCACTGTTTTTTTTTTTTTAGCAACACACTACTTTCTGCAGTACAGTGCTGTTCAACTGATGCTCACGAGGGTACGATACCACAGTGTGTTCCTACACTGCTGTTATGCAGACAGAGGGGGTTGTAAGTAATCCAGAAAAGTTGGAACACCTGTAGGAATTAGTTGCACTAGCTTTCAAGGCTTGATCAACCTCCATTGCTGCCGAACAGCTGCACTTTTTTCAGTTTTGGGTAACCTTACCTTTTTTTTTTAACCTCTGGCAGTTCACCACGTACCTTTGTACCATTTCAAGCTATTCATTGGAGTAGAACTACTTGAACTGCAATAAATAACTGGAAAAATTGGGGTGTTCTAAAACGTTTGACTGGTAGTGCTAAGTTAAATTCACAGTAATATCTCTGCAGTACTCAAGAGTTTCTCAGTAATTCTCAGTAACAACTAGGATTCAGTACTAAATGACCTGTTACTGTCATTAAATTAAATAAAGTTAACTTTTTTGTAAAAACACAAAAGCTGCAGCTTACTTGAGACGGCACGAGTTCTGGTGGTTAGGCTGGTATGAATTCCCCCAGAGCTTACATTATCTCCTTGAAAAATCCATGCTGATGAGTGGAATGTTTCTGTATAAAAGCCCCTGTCTTCATTTTCTTGAAATGCTATGTCCATAGAAGGCGTGTCCTCTGATACTAGCAAAACAAAGAAAGACACAAATCAAACAAACGAACACTAAACAGCACAATTCATTACATATAGATGCATTTCTATATCTGCAGTTGTCAAATCAGCAAAGAAGTGTAAGGAGCTTGGAAAGAAAGCGACTTAAGTTTTGAATACCTGTCCACCTGGTTGTATAAAACTGAAGAAACCTCGCAGATGAGATGTGAAACATCTTCACAAAACTTAAAGAAGTCCAGTCACTTTTTATGGATAATAAACAGATAATACAGCATTCTGCTTGCACCACTTACAGGACTGGCAGATCAAATTTAATCACTAAACTTACTCTTTATGACATTTTTTCCCTGACATTTCTTCAAGCTTTCCATCAAAGTCACCTGATTCCTCTGTGATGTCACTGGTGATTGAGCTTCCTCCAACAGAGCTCCACTGCTTGCTCTCTTTGAAGAGCTTTCGCCTTTTAGCCAAGTGTTCAGAGCCACTTGTTTCCGAATCTTTATGAACCACAGGCTTCAGATGCTCCTTGATCTCTAAAGAAGCTGGGAATGGTCATGAAGAATCACAAATAGGTGAGTTTTACATAACTAATTGGCTGAAACGAATTTAAATGAATATGAATGGAAATAACTTACATTTAGATACAATCTGTTTTTCAGTCCTGTTAGTTTTACTAAGCGTCTCTTTTGCAAGGACCTCTGTGTCTTTAAAATCTTTTGCTGGACCTGATGATATGCTTGCAGGTTGTCTTGAATTTTCTGTGTCGATTTCCAGATAATCTGTCCCCTCATTTATCAGTGGGAGAATAGGGTCAGTATCTTCCATGTTTTCACTAGTTGGTTTAGGTTTAATGTCCTCTGTAACATCATTTAAGTTTAATGATTCTACATCTAAGTCCTGCAAGAGGGACATGCATGGGTCGTCCACAGCATTTCTAAAATCCCTCTTTAGACAACTATCCAGGGATAATTGTGAGTCCCTCTGCAAGAGACTTGGCTCAAATGCACCATCTGTTATTGTCTGAACTGAGAACTTGCTATATCCGGGTAAAAAAGAGACTGAATCCTTCTGGTTTGCATTTTTAACCTCATTGTTTGCAGGTAGTATTTCTGAGTGACTCTGTGGCATATGTTCCTCTGAGCCACTGCAGGATGGAGGGATGACTTGTATAGAAAAAGCTCTTCGAGTTAGCTCTTCTGTAAGGGGCTCTGGACTGTGATATTCTCCTTCTCCAAATTCTTGGTCAAATCCACTGTCTGCTACTTCACATTGATCAACAGTATATTCACAATCATCAGTGTCAAGACTTTCCATATCCTTATAAATGCTCAAGTTAGTATCATGTTGACTGTTGAAGTCATGTCTTTCACAGTGTTCAGTGTTCATGATGATTTCAGGATTAATCTCAGAACCAGTCACATAGAATGGACTGAGCAATGGCTGTGCTCTGTCATGGCTGTCTAGAATTTCCGGGACTTGTTTTAAACTCCCTTTGGTTTGTGAAAATGTATCATTTTCTAATCCAAATGCAGATAACCTGTCATCGCCCTTTTCAGTCCTTTCTAGCTTCTCTGTCTGGAGGGGAAGTGAGCACATGACCAAAGAGGAAAAAGATTCTCTGTAAGGTAGCTGGAGATCTTCCTGCATCAGTCCTAGACCCTGTGACATCCCAGGAAATGTTTGACGTCTTTTCTTGGGTAATGAACATACTTTGTGTTCGACGGTGGCAATACTATTATTTCTAATCCAGGATTTTCTTTTCTGACTATTGATGAAGTCTTTCATGAAGCTAGACCTGTTGGTAGACATCAAGGGTCTCATGAACACGGGGTCATAATTGTCAGATTGCGATAACTCATCAAAAGAAGGTGGCAGACCCCCTCTTTCTTCTTCTTGTGCACAATATAGACATTGAAGTTCCTCAGTGGAGGTCAAGTCTCCTCGTTTATCAACAGCTGGACTAGAAGTGTTGATTCTACAAGAAGCTAAGTCTTGTGTCAGACCTTCTAAACTATTGTTTTTAATATCTGCAAACTCTTGGGGTGGGGGGATGTGCCAGAACTCATCACCAGAACTGAGACTTGTATGGAAACTTTGCCTCTTTCCTTGAGGTTTAATATTTAACAGCAGCGGTGGGCTTGATAGATGATCTGCCAGTTTAAAGTCTCCCGATCCTTGTTGTTTGTCATCACTAGAGCATTGACTGCAGTCTGGATTGTCCCATATATTTGCAGATCTGGCACATTTTGAATCACAATAAGGCTCAGTTTGTTTACTTGTGGTTCCAGTGTGATCTTTGTCATTATTGTTGTGATTTTTTTCCTCATCAGGGACATTATCCAATGGTTGTTCAGAAGACTCATTGTCTGGCATCCATGTCTCCTCAAATTTGCTCTTAAAAACCTCAGTACTGGACCAGCTTTTATTCATGAAAACAAGTGTGGTCTTGTTGCCAGATGTATTAAGCTGAAGTTTTAAATGTGATCCAGAGCAGTTAATATTCAGGATGTTAGTAACTGGAATTGGTGAGTGGATTTGATTTTCAGATAAGGGTTCTTGTGACTGCTGAAACATAATATTTGGTGATGAATCTCCTGTTACAGAAACTGAGGTTACTATTTTCACTCCGTTCTTCTCGTCCTTTGTTGTTTTGGTATAAATACTCTTTTGGTGTGCAAATGAATTCAAGTGATAATCTTGCTTAAATCTTTTCTCCTTGGGTTCAGGATTGTTGTATTTTTCCTCATCTTCAGATCTTGACAGTACATTTTCCTTTCGAAAAGAGTCTGTTTCTCCCTTTTCAACAATGTCATCTTTGGTGCAGACAGTGCTTTTGTTCTGCTTTTTAAAGATGTATGGTGAGATACTCTCTGAAAGAAAAAGCAAAATAGTGAAATAATTATATTAGAGGATGTTTGACAGTACAAGTATTATAGTGCTTACTCATAGTTTGTTCTGGTTTCTTTCTAATATTGTAGGCCCTTTACTGTAACAATATAAAGCTCAAATGCTGTTGTGAGTTAGTGCTACATAAATAAAATGATATAACACAATTTTCCCAACACTACAAAATTACTTTGGAACTGGTGAATTTCATTCTGGGGTTGCTTGATTGTTGGATACCTCGTGCATTGAGGTTTAAGTACTGATCAATACTTTTGCTTGTTTATTTTAGCTTTTTCTCCATAAAGTTAAAAGCCCATTAGGATTCAACATTATACTAGTTATGCCATAAAACCCACTATTATGAAGCTGCTATTAGTCCTCTACCGGTCTCAAGAAGTACTTGCACGTTGTATGCACGTGTGGAGAAAAATGTGAATCAGCTAAGCACAAGATTAACCTCACTGCGTCCTCCCAAGCTCCAACTCACGTTTGTTGCTGCTGGAGCTCTTCCTCCTCTTGCTATTTCTCCTTCTCCCCCTCTTGCTCATTCTGAAATCCACCACAGTCTCACATCCGCTGGGAAACAAAACACTGAACGAAGACAAACAAGTGTTGTATTTTTTATGGGTATATGTACACATTTTGGCTCAATACATTTTCAGATTCCAGACTAAGCAGATCATATGTCAGTTTGCTCTGACTGTTTTAATGAATGTTTTGCTTTTTTGCTTGGCATTTTTTACACTGACATGAAAGCAATTATTAAAGAAACAGAAAATGTAAATCATTAAGATGCTTAATTCTCAGTATTTATCACCATTTTTTTTAAAAATACAAACACTAGTAATTATTGAAATGTCTAATTACTGTTGAACAAACTGATACAAAAGGAAAAATTATAACCTGGCAATATCCAGTTATGTACAGAAAGTTTATGCACTGGTACATAATCCTGTGCAACTCAGTTAACATGTGCATCAAACAGTTTCCTGCTTAAGAAGCAAAACAAACAAAACAAAAAAACTCCTTTTGTCTGAATGAGCACCATCTATAAACAGATAAAACATCAAATTGTGTTAACAAGTTAGAGCTGACACCTGGTTTTGTTTTGTTTTTTTGTTTTTTGTTTTGTTTTTCTGAGAAAGACAAGAGATGATTTTCAATAAACGACAATAATGTCAGTAAAGTCAGACATGTGACTTATTCAAATGTGAAAATTAGAGCTGTTAGGTTACTATGTTTAATGTTAGAAAGCTTTGCTCTATAGGGATCATGTTGACCAAGTAAACTTATTTTAAAAATAGAAAAACATCTGACTTACCTATTGATGTGATATCCTGATGACTGCTATCAACCCTTTATGTAGCAGACATGAAAAGATAGACAGACTGCCGGCGAACAGCTGCTTCTTTTCCACTGTCTACATTGCCTGTGTCTCTCAGACTGTTCCAGTTCTTATTGTTTCTATTCTTGATACTAAGCAGCTTATTACGCTTAATCTTGTCAGCCACTGATGATGCAGTACTAAGCCTGCTTATTCAGCTATACTTTTTCACTGGTCAATTGAAAGCAGAAAGCACATGATGCACATTTTTTTCCTACATGTTTAAAAAGCATTCACCCCTGTCTCTCTATGTCCTTTTTTCACAATACCAACTGTGAATAACTACCTCCCTTTTGCTCAACGATTCCTGCAATTATTTACTTTTTTTTAATGTTTATATTACACTTCAGTGCTTGTCTATATAACACAAAGTGTTGAGTTTCACTAAAAAGACTATTGCCTTTTTGATGAAGGTGCTAAAGTATGGATGCCTCTAAAGAGAAATAGGATCATAACAGAACAGTTATATTAGCAGGACATTAGTTGTAATTAAAAGAATTTTAAATTCAATTCTGAATTTCAACAAAGGTCAACAAGAATGGTGACAATAGACCTTAGTTGCTGCATTCTAAACAAACTGAAGATAAGCTACAGATTTTAGATCAGTTGGAGAGAAATTCAATTCAATTCAATTCAATTTTATTTATATAGCGCCAAATCACAACAAAAGTCGCCTCAAGGCACTTCATAGGTACAGAGAAAAACCCAACAATCATATGACCCCCTATGAGCAAGCACTTTGGCGACAGTGGGAAGGAAAAACTCCCTTTTAACAGGAAGAAACCTCCGGCAGAACCAGGCTCAGGAAGGGGCGGGGCCATCTGCTGCGACCGGTTGGGGTGAGAGAAGGAAGACAGGATAAAAGACATGCTGAGGAAGAGAGACAGAGGTTAATAACAGATATGATTCAATGTAGGGTGAGAAAGGAACCAGGTCAGAGCAGTTTCCACTTCGGGTAAGGAGACCAGACAATACAAGCATGCAACCTTTGCTTTTTACTTTATAAGACATTCCAAAAGGTAAATCTGGCTTCCTTACACAGACATGGAATTAATGGGGTTAGGTTAATTGGTTATTCTAAGTGTCCAAAGGTGTGAATGTGAGTGTGAATAATTGGCATACAAAAGGAGTCACTATGTTTGTTTCCTACTGTTACCAGTTTGCTCAAGTTGGCAAAAAACAAAGGAGAGTCCACACACACACTTTTTCCAGTTTATTTAATTGAACGGGCAATAAATTGTTAAAGTGTTAGGTATCAGTAGTGCATGGACGAGGGTAAGTACATGCAAGGTGTTGAATAAGGATGCAAGAACCAAAAGATAGCCTAACAAACCAGCACAATGGTGGAGCGGTAGATGGCGCCCAGAGAGAGCGAATAAACCAAAAGCAGGCTTTTTGCCCTTGGCCACTTCTGATGACCCACACAAGCTGCCAGGTTTATATTGTTGATTGTCATTATGCTTAGAAATATTTACTCATATATATATGTGTGTATATATATATATATATATATATATATATATATAGCCCCTCGGCAGTCCGATTGAAGTTGACTGCCTCACTACAAATCTATCTGACTTTCCATGTTTCACAGCTTAAGCCAGTGGTCTCAAGTCCCGCCATTACCTCTGGCCTCTGCCATTTCACATATTCCTGAATATTTATTTCAGCATGATCTCCTTTTAACTCAGTCCATAGAAACTTTTTCTCGTCATGACTCTGTCCTTGTCAATCACAATATACTCAATGTAACTTCTTTTTAAATCATGCATGTTAAAGTCAGTTAACACTGATGGTTAGCGTGATGGATGCCAGCAAGCCTCCCCTGATACTGTTCCTTGAACCCACTGCTCCACCCTTCCCTTGCAGCTACAAGCCACACTGCAGGATGACTAAGGATGACTTTGCTTAGTCATCCAGACCAAACACTGAAGGCTTTTCAAGATCTGGGCTGTGTGCCATGTGTGCATTCTCCTTTGGTACAAAAAAATCCCAGCAAAGAAGAACGAACACACACATACACACCCTAAATCACAGTAAAATGTCAGGAGATCAAAACTCCAGTATAACATTTTATTACTAAGGTAAAATGTCTTGATGCATGCTGAATCATCCAGGTAAGTGAATCCCAAAAGATTGATGCTGTTCATCTGGACGTAGCATTTTCAGTGGTAAAAACGTTTTGTCACTCATCCAAGTGACTTATTCTGTCTCAGCTGACTGCAGGTTTCCCCAATCTTATAAACAGTATATTTGCATAATGACTGAAACCAGCCCATGGAATGAACAATGGGCTGTGAGGTCAGTTCCAGGGACCCAGGGTCCATGAGCAGTGTGGACTCATATTATATTACATGTGTTTTTGCTGCACTGTGCTGCTGTTCATGTGTTCCCATGTTTGTAAGGCTGACAGGCTGGGTGACAGGCACCTTCAGGCCTGGTGGGTGTGGCCCTGCCAGGTGGCTGGCCACACCTGAAGATCATGCCACGCACCTGCAGCTGCTCAGCCTCGTTGGGGGAGAAACTCGTTGTGTGAAACTCCATGTAAGTTTTCCTAGTGAGCCAAGTTTAGTGAGTGTATGCCTGCTGTAGTTGAGTGTCCTGACAGCTGCCTATGTTATCCCCTCACCCCCCAGGAGGCAGCGTGCACGGGGTGTGCGGACACAGAAGTGGAGAACATGAAGCACTGACTTCGGGAGCAGAACACACGACACGGGAGTGCATGGGGATTTATTGTGTAATATTTACAGCACTGTAAATAAACGCACTGCTTTCATCACAAGAGTTCTGCATTTGGGTCCTTCTTCCCCACACCCCCACGTCCTGCCACCGCAGACTATGACACAGCCAATGATCAATGACCACTGATCAATGGCCATGAGTACTGTTCACAGAAAATTGGGGAATGGCTGCAATCACAGCGATGGTGAAAGATGAACGCCTCCTCAATTCAGAGATGGTCTTTCCCTTTTCACATAAATGGCCTCCTTGACTCCGCGCTCAAACCAGCGTTCCTCCCTGTCCAGGATGTGTACATCCTCATCATTGAAAGAGTGTCCAATGGCCTGTAGGTGTAAATAGACTGTGGAGTCCTGGACGGACAAGTTAGCTCTTCTGTGTTGTGCCATCCACTTCTTCAGAGGTTGTTTGGTGTCCCTGGTGCATATATCATGGCAATCATCCTGGCACTGGAGGTGTGGTCCTAAACTTTTGATCAGCTGTAAAACAGCCTGTTTTCAATAAATTGCAAGCTCAATAAAATGTTTTGTCTCACTCCCATTTCTTCTTGTTGCATGCTGAAGCTCTACTTGGAACCTTGTTAAGACCCAACCATGAAAGATATAAAAAAAAATTTGCTGTACTTTTGTGTGCATAAACTCATCAGCTAACACATCTGCTTTTTCAGCTTCTATCTCAAGCCTATGGATCTGCAGCCAGAGATGGTAAATGGCCTGTATTTATATAGCGCTTTTACTAGTCCCTAAGGACCCCAAAGCGCTTTACATATCCAGTCATCCACCCATTCACACACACATTCACACACTGGTGATGGCAAGCTACATTGTAGCCACAGCCACCCTGGGGCGCACTGACAGAGGCGAGGCTGCCGGACACTGGCGCCACCGGGCCCTACCACCAGTAGACAACGGGTGAAGTGTCTTGCCCAAGGACACAACGGCCGAGACTGTCCAAGCCGGGGCTCGAACCGGCAACCTTCCGATTACAAGGCGACCTCCCAACTCTTGAGCCACGATCGCCCCAGATCACAATCTGCTTCACACAGCTTATCCTTCTCCTGTGTCTCCTACTGTAAACAAACTTCAAGTTTTGCATCACTGCTAGGTCCATGGGATTCTTGAAAGAAAAGCTTAAAGCGAGGCAGGGTTGCTGGAGCTGCATTGGGCTTGATTTGGGCACCTGGAGGTGTAGCAAGTACAGCATGGTGCTCAGTTCTATCAAGTGAAACAAGATAAGCACTGCTTCCAGGAGGAGCTGAAGCTTCCTGAAAGGAGACATCAATCACAGTCACAGTAGGGTCAATAAAGACATCTAACTCGATTAGTCTTTCCAGCAACACCTGCTTACTATGTTTTTTGTTTGTTTTTTTACACCATATTTTGGTATTGAAAGTTTGTAGTGATCACAAATACTTGGTCCCAACCTATCAGAAGATTGTGTTGTCTATATAATGCCTTCTTTATTTTATCTATTGACAAAAAAACAAAACAAAATCACACGCAAACACAGAAAGGCACGTGATTAAACATGTTAATCGTCAAAATTATTTATTGTGTATTTTTTCCACACAAACAAAAAGAAGTTCAAAGCAACACAGAAGTACCCTGATATTTCATTGAACTCTCACATGATATTAAACAGAAGCTGAACACCCAGCTCTGTAGAGTGGCCAATCATACTGAAGCAGTGCACTTCATATTTTTGGCCACCAGATGTCACCAAAGAGGATTTTCTTAAAAAGCTTCAAGTAATGAACCGTTTTTTTTTTCTCGATACAATGCTTCAGAAAACTTCATTTGGCTATCACTAGTTTCTAGCATTTGTCGCTAGAAACTATATTGTCGCATGTATACAGGGTACCCACAGTTACCTGTCCAGCCTTCCACTACAAACACTCTATTCACATACAGAAAGTGCGAAACAAAAGAGAGTAAGACGCAGCCACAGCTGGTCAAGCTGCCCTTTTGTAATGATCCCTGAGGTGTGATTGACCTACGTGATCAGCCAATAGATGCCTACTAATTAAATTTGAATTTGAGTGGGAGTACTCTAGCAAGCCATTCAATTCAATTCAATTGTATTTATATAATGGCAAATCACAACAACTGTTGGGGTTGAGGGAAGGAAGACAGGACAAAGACACACTGTGGAAGAGAGCCAGAGATAATAACTACCAACTAACAGTTAAATGTAGAGAGGTGCCTAAACACATGAGTGAAAGCAGGATTTTGAATTCAATTCTGGATTTAACACAGAGCCAATGAAGGGAAGCCAATATAAGGAAATATGCTTTCTCTTTCTAGTCCATGTCAGTACTCCTGCTACAGCATTTTGGATTAACTGAAGGCTTTAATTTAGTGAGGTATTTGATTGATAATCTAAGTAAAAATCTAGTTTGGAACTTTGTTTTGAATGGCTTTTTTTTTTTCAATAAAAATTGGCTGCTGAGTCCTTGATAACTATTTTTGTTGTTTGTTCTTTATTCTGTTTGACTGAATTTACAAAATATATGCTTCAGTTCATTTGAACTCTTGGAGTACAGTCAGCTTCTTCGGTCAGTGTGCATTACTGTTATGGGTTGCGTCCTTCTCCCATATACTCTTCCAGTAGTGTTTCGTCTCCAGCTTTGGTGGGGCTGTTCTCATTCCCCTGACAATGGTAGTATACCTCAGATGGTTCTGTGGAGCACAGCTGGTTTCTCCTGCCTTCTAGCTCCCTGGTATACCTCTTCAAGCAGATGGCCAAGGCTATGAGTCTTTTTTGGCAGTTTCCAGGGCCTCAGGTATGGGCAGCTTGCTGTACTTTGTAGCTTACTATCAGAGCTTGTTAATTTTTTAGTGTCAGCTTTATGCATGCAGCTCCCTCCAACTTTGTAATTTCTCTCTGCAGGGGAAAAACAATCAGCTACAAAGAAGAGAGGCCCCAAAGCTGAAGATCTGTCTCCCATTCCGCTTTTAATTATCCTAGGAACAACAAGTAAGCCATCAGTCTGAAAGTGAGGTATCTATTGGGGTGATATAGTACTATGAGATAAGAATTGATAAGAACTTAGCAATTCCAATTCCACTATCACTATTGCTTATTGATTTAATTCCTTATCAGTTCTCTTATCCATTCTCATTGGCACCACTTTGAGAGTCATTACCATCTCTGAGTAGCAGATATTACAATGGACATTACATTTTGTGCAAATTAATTGCATGCTGTGTGATCAAATATTTGTGCATGTTGGAGTTGTTTCCCATCTTTGTTGTGACAAGTTTTGGAGTCCTTCCAAAAATAAAAAATAAAAATAAAAACCATGTATTATGCATATTTCACAGAACATTTTTCTTACATTATTTAATTACTCACAGGTTTGGATGGAGTTTGAATGGCAAATTCTGATTGCATTCTTATTATAACCAGGAAAGATGAGAGAAGAGGAGATGAAGAGTGCAGCAGGTTGATGAGACACCAAAAAATGAATGAATGAAAGCTTTATTTGTCACAAGCAGGTTGCCCTGCAGTGAAATGGGACCCCCCCCCCCCCGACCTTACACACATAACACAGACATCACATGGGGTTACAAGTCGGAGATCGGTAGCGTTACAGAAAAACACTGAAATGTACACAACAACGGGAAGGTACAAGAGGAAAAAAAGAGACCTCCACTCATGCTGTGCTTCCATGGTAGGACAGCACGAGAACAGGAAACAAAAAAACTCCTCTGCACAAAAAAGCACATAAATGTCCACAGCACAACATTGTGGAAGACATGACAAGCCACAGGGATGGGTAGGGGATGAGGAGTAACCCCAGGCAACACAGCAGCCATCCTGCAACGGCGCCGTCTTTAAGCCGGGGGCGACGTAAGACATCGCCCCGCTCTTCGACAGCGCGTGCCCGGACCCGCCTCGTGTTCCCAGGGGGCAACAAGCATCGAAGGCGTTGGAAAGGGAGGGGGGATGAGTGAGTGCTTATCAGTGTAAGTGTATGTGTGTGCGTGTCCATAGTTCAGCTGAGACAGTGTCCTTCGGCCTATCAGGCTAAGTAAACAGTCCTCCAGCCAATCCAGGTGTCCTTGCATGGGATGGGAAGAATAGCCGTAACACAGTCGTTATCAGGGAGTGATTGTTCGGCTGATGGGGGTCCGCAATGTTGATGTTGATTTTGTAAATTTCCATGCGAGCAGCCCAGGAGAATTTTCAGGCTGCCCTAACACTCCGACACTGGTCTCTCATCTCCCGTTGGAGAGCGCGAGCCTCCCCATGATGGTATCAAACTTCTGTTCCATGGTGTTGTCTTCTTTTGATTCTGAGACCTCACACTGCAGTGATCCGTTCCGCGATGTTTTCCAACTGTCGCTCAAGGGTCTCATTTTGAGCAGGCCTCTCTCTGATGTTATCCCCCATACGCTCAATGGTGTTGTTTTGAGCCTTCACAGCAGCTGTAAGCGTCTCCAAGGTGTTGACCATATTACGTTCGTTGTGAGAGGTCGCGCCTCGTCCCATCGCTTCGATTCCAGCGGGCAGCCTTGGGGGGGTTTGAACAGCCGGTTCCGCTCTCTTATTTCTCCGATAAACCAGGGCTAAGCCAACTCCGATCAGCAAGAACCCTGTTATCACGGTTCCGAATAGATAGATATCTTCAGCGTCCTCGATCGACAGTCCCGCCAGGCACATGATCCTCCAGTTCTGCCACCCGTCCATCGTGTATCCGGCAGGGAAAGTCCCTCCAGGGCACTCAGGCTCTCCCGAGCCCAGACTTCTCGTTGAGAAAAGGGTGTCAATAGCATTCAGAGACCAGTTGATCAAATCCATAATTCTCTTTTAGGTTTTAGAGAACGACAGTGGAGAGGCTGTTCCAGGGAAAGTAATGCACACGAGACAAGACAAGGACATAGAGGCTAAGCAGGGAAGATAAGGGTGAGGAGGAGAGGAGAAAAGTGCGACGCATGTATACAGGGCACCCACAGTTACCTGTCCAGCCTTCCAAAAGAGCAGAAAAGGTGAAGAAGTGGTGAGCATCAAAAAGACTAGTAAGAGGGCACCCAATTTAAAAGGAGCCATTATGGAACAATAAAAGCAGAAACTAAAAGCAAGGGCTGGCAAAATTTGGGACCGTCTCCATACTCTCTTCTAAATAAATATGTCCTCAGGATTTCAATTTCTTTTTCTTGACGTTACTCATTCTGCTTAATATAAAAAACAGCAGCACACAATAACTCAAATTGCACTGATGGTTTATTTGAGTATCATTCTGTGACTTCAACCTTTTGGTATAATTTTGGACATTTTATTTATTAATTTTACTATGAAATATACTAAATAACTTTTTAAAAGTTGCTGTTATCAAAAGGCCCACATTAGCAGATTTTAATATTCATGTGTCTGTTGGATTAAAATGGATGCACTAGTCTTTATTCACCCCTTGCCTTGGTGAATCGGACAATGGAGTTCTGTTGATGATGGATGTCTTTAGTCACACAATCGCTAACCTCAAGGAGACCATACAACCTCAAGGAAAGCTCACTGACATAACACTGATCAGCTTTCTAGACTGGCCAAACTCAGATTTAATCAACTCTGAGTTTATTTTTTAAAATTCAGAATTTGTTGAACATGCTTCTTGGAATAGGTCCCTATTTGTATTTTGCAATGTCATCAAAGCAGGGAAGGGTGTGGCTGCAGTTACTATTGTATTTGCGCCCTGACTTTAGCGTTTTAGGCACTATTTCTCTAATTTAAGTAGTTCTTCAGTAGCAACAGTAGTTTCTGACTTAACCTATATCTGACGTATATCTAAGTCTGTAATCCATAAACTAAAGGTTTCTGAGCATTCTACCGAGTATATAACACTCTTGCAATGCCTGTAAGACTACAGACTGGTGGAAACAACCCGCATCCTTTTTTTGGTTGCTACCAGCTGCATCAAGTTCACTGCAGTTAGTACATGTAACCACATTTACTTCCGCTTACTGTTCAAGTAAATTTGCATGCTCCCTACAATTGTCAGAAAAAAATCTAATGCAATAGTGGGAAATACACATTTTATCCTTGATTAATTATTATACCGCATATAATTAACAGAGCATGTGAACAGTGCCAGTTGTTTTTATTTTAAACGCGCAGCACACACACACACACACAAAACATCGACCTACTAGCAGTTGTCTGTATTATTGTTTTTTTGTACTAAGTGGTTGTTTGCGTTACAGCGCCATTGCTTTTATTTTGAAGGATATGATCTGATGCATGTGCCAGACATCCCTTCTTCTGACTTTGACGCCCGTGGGTCTGAGAACAGTGGCGTGTCAGGTTACAGGCGTGGCGCAGTTTGATTCTGATCGTTTCGTAATTCATCATCGCTAAGCAGGAAGTGCAGCCATGGCGCAGGGGCTCAGAGAAAGGTTTGAAAAATTTCTCCATGAAAAGAATCTGCTGACAGATGCCCTGGCAAAGGTGGAAGCAAAAGTCGGAGTAAGCAGGACCTACATTGCTCTCGGTGAGTGTTGACGGGTGGAAAGAGAGGCAGAGGCTGTCCGCATCACTGAGGGACGCATAGATAAAGGAAATAAAAGCCCGATGGACAGACTCACATTTAGCTGCAGTTTCCTTTAGCCATAAGCTAACAAAAGAAATTGTGTTTATTTTACATCATCAGCTCGATACTATAAAAGTAGTCTCCATAATGTAGTTACTGGTTGTAACATAGGTATATAGGTTTGATCCGGTTAATGTATTCGTGGGAAGAAGATCTTGACAAATGTGTGGTGTGATGTGTTTCAGCTGTCATCGGTGTAATCGCAGTTTACTTGGTCTTTGGATACGGAGCCTCCCTGCTATGTAACCTCATCGGGTTTCTGTATCCAGCCTACATATCGTAAGTATATGTTATTCTCAGAACACTTGGAAATGGCCTTAATCGTCTGTTATTTGCTCCTGTCGTTGTGCTTTCAAGTCACTGAATCTATAAAAAGGCCTGCGTTCATGTCAGCGCTAAGGACAACCTCCTTTAATCGAGATGACCACACCTGTGAGATTTATTTAGGGTATTGTAGCGCTTAAGCTCCAAAAGGATATAGGTCTGTAGGCTTACTTAATATTTGAGCTTCTTTTTTGTGCAAAGTTTTTAATTTTTGAGTGCGTTTGCCCTCCACCAGTCTTTAATTATCATTTCCCGCAAACAAACAATGACAATAAAATACATAAGCACCTACAAAAATGTTAGTTTTAAGAAAAAGAACAATTTAAGCATTAAAAAAATCACAAAGGGAGAACATTATAATATCCACAACTGCACCAAAGAGTAAAACAGTGAACTGTGGATTATTAAACTGTGTAGGTCTTTGTCTTCTAAGTCCCTATTACCGTAGTAAACAAATGATTCATTGATGGTATTTAATTTATTTATACTCAACTGGCTTATCTCAAAATGTAAAAGAACCAGTTTTGTCTTATCATTTCCTAATAACATTTCAATTTACAATAAGTCATTACACAGCAGTGGGGAGTGGATTTCATCACAGAAGGTGTTTCTCTAAAAGTGTTGTAATGAAGTTTAAGGATTTTAATTATCCACTGTTCTCTTCTTCAATGCCATGTGCCAGCATAGTGCAGAGCAGCTACCTGAACTCTACTCCCACAGAGGTCGATTTTCTTGCTAATAATTTTACATCTTCACTGGTTACGACTCTAGATATTGTAGCTCCTCTAATAAAGAAATTCCACGATCACAAGTACATCTGCTGTGATGCTTAGACTTCTGATTAAGTCTCACAAGTGTCAGCTTTGTTTTTATAGCCCACATAGATATAAAAATGTGGATATGTTCTGATAAATGATCAGAATATAATATTTCTGACTGTCTGAGTCAAAATTAAATTGAATCGAATCGAATGGGGACCTTGTGAATCGGAACCAAATCAGTTATTGAAATCAGTGACGATACCCAGCCCTACTGCTGATTTGAGTCTTTTTTTTCAGAGTAGCTACAGTCGTTCGCTGTAAAGAGGCAATTAACTGAAGAAGCAGCAGCATTTAGGAAAACCAGTGTGGAGGGGCGTTCATTCACAGCTTGGTATTGTATTGGGGAAATTCGCAATGTATGTGCTGGTTTTCCAAAGTAATTAACAGTCATAGCAGAACCTGCTTATTTTTTGGCGTTACTTGATTCATCTGCTGCTAATCTTAATACATCACTTTTTATGATTAATTGTAATACTCTGCTTCAAAAATTTGGCACTGTGAAAGGGACACAGGAGATGCAACAAAATATAAATGTGTTGCAAAAAAGTGTCCAATCTAATACTGCAGTATAAAAAATTATATAATATTATATTATCATATAGTTAGTTTTAGGTGCAAATCTCCAGGTACTGACAGGTAGGAGAGAATTAACATGTCATTGGGAGACAACCAGTTCTTAATGAGTGACAATGCAAACACAGGCTATTTTTTAAACCAAGCAATCAACAGATTATTGACAACTACTATCTATTTTTAAAATTGTGATTATGCAGTCAAAGCAACATCACCATATGACCCCTGAGCCTGAATGTAGGGAATAAAACATGCAGCTTTATGGGAAAGTGCTGAAAGCCTGCACATCTCAGATAAAACGCTATAATAATTTTAAGGGGGAAAATCTTATATAGCTCTATCATCAGTGTAATTACAGTGGATTCTTTTGTCACACATAAGGTGACAAACAGATTTCCATCCCTCAGCGAAGGCCAGCAGCTTCCAGCCCCCAAATCACTGCATGTGCCCGGCTGTGATATTGACACAGTACTCTGTTCTCTTTGGAGGAATCGTTAAAAGTATTTAGGACATTTTGAATAGATCCCCAACAACAATGGCTGAAAAGAAGCCTGGAACAATCAGTTTCCACTCTGTTGTAACCCTTTGCTCACCTTCTCCATACAAATTCAGGACACTTGAAAGACCTATGGAGCACTTTAAAGAAATAAGAGCGTTATAGTGGAAGTCTGGCCTGTACTATGCAAATATAAAGAAATGGGTGGCCCAGGTTTAAAGAAATGTAAAGGATAAATCAAAATATTACGTTTTACAGAAAAAAGTAGGTGCTGCTCATAACTCAATCAGAAGTCTGAACAAGTAAAAACCTAGCAAAAAAAAAAAGATAACATACACACCTGATTTTGGATTTATGAGGATGTTTGTATGGAAGAATTTTTTTTTAATTTTCTTTTTTTTTTAAATGGTACCTGTTTATTCGATTAGACTGAAATATATTTATCCATGTATTTTCTGTAAATAATTACAGATGGCTAGAAATAGCTGAATGTTAAACAAGCCAATTTGCTGCCTGTACAGAAATGTAATACTTCTATCTGTCTGCACCACCTACTTTGGCTTTGTCAACCTTTAATTTAGTGCACTCCACCAAATAGTATGAGTTATCTGGCTGCAATTTACCAAATTATAGCTACCAAAAACGTTACTTCTCTCTTTTAGGAAGTAAAATGAATACTGACCATTTTCTAATTTGTGCTGTTATTTAAGGAAATTATAAGGAGATGCTGCCATGTCATTAAGAAAGAATTTTAAAAAAGGGTTTTGGATGGAAATGCATTGTCAACGTCCCAACACTTAAATTTGGGGTCACAGGGAGCTGCAGTCTGTCTTAGCTGTTATGGGATAAGAGGCAAGGTACCAGTCCATCACAGGCCCAACACTGAGACAGGCCCAGTTTTGAACCAGGAACTTTCTTTAATGTGAGGTGACTTTTTATCAATTATTGCCGTAGTTAGCCCTTAATTAGCCCCTGGCTTCTAGCTTTTTGGTTTAACATCTGCTAACACAGGGGAACATTGCTAGATAGATATAGATGATCTATTTTCATTTGACCCATGGAAATAATTCATCATAACGGGGTATCAGCGATGTAAGGTTTTGCCTTTTTTATAGCAATTCTTGCACAGAGTTACAAAAATGTTTAACGGGCTACTAATCTAGGGCAGTTGGAAAGAAAAGCGACTGGACTACTTTGAGATTCTTGAAGAAGCTTCAGCTCTCATCCAAGACTCTTCAGTTCTGAAGCTTCATCAGTTCTGGGAACTGAAAGATTACCATGATCTGGATGACTGAGAACCTACACAGATTTATCATCTATTAATTGTAAACTGAACTTCATCTATAAAGTTAGTGGATTTCCCCTGTGACTTACAAAGAAAGCATTTAAAAAAATTTGTCATCAAAAGTTTTAAAACAGTTCTTATCATTGTGATATTATCTAGTAAAATCTCAGGGCTAATACTACATGCAGTCAGCATAGTGTCACATGTTGGCCTGCTGCCGTCACTATGAATGTTTTTCTTGTCTCAAGTTTTTTGAGAAACAGCTTGATAGAAAGTAACCAGAATTGTCCTCAACATTTGATACATTTTATTAATCATAAGATATCAGTATTTTCTCAAGTCAAAATTATGGATGTTACATTATTTGGTACAAGAGAAGAAAAGAGTAATAATGATAAGCTCAGAGTGGAGCTAATAATCTGCATAGGTTTATTTGTACAAACATATGTTATCTTCACTGTAACTCTGTTTATAACAGGTTATTTTGTCCTGATTTTGTAAATCTTATTTGAAATGACTCATCCTTTCGAAACTAAACTGAAATCTCTAGAGCTAGCAGCTCTTTAAAAGTTAAGCCATTACTTGCAACATGGTTGCCTGGGTGTTTGCGTGATTATTTCTTAGTTGTGTAACAGTGTTTCTGTTTGTTGCAATAAATCTTGTGGTGTTGGAAATCCTGTCTATTCACCCTTAAATAGTACTACATTTGTAAGGAAAATGCATTTGTGGGTTGAGCAGCAGAGTTAAAAAAGTTTGGTTGGTTGCTTGATTAGCTAGGATGAAAAGGCTGTAGTTCAGGCTGTCCACTACTGTGAATACTGTGAATCCCAGGTGACACCTTGCAAGTGGAGCATGGTAGCTGTGCTTCATTTTAATAATTTTAAATGTCAACGAAATGTCTAAATTAGACAAAATCTGTATCAACAGCATGATCAAAATGTTGTAGCTTCTGTTTCATCACTGTATAGTTCTGGTGCTTTTCAATAATAGAATAAAAAAAACCAACTTGTTTCAGAGTTGACCCTTTTCACATATGAGTTAAACTGATTGTAACATTAGTCTCCCATGAAACTGACGAGTATGGCTGTAATATTGGAAGGCATGGCATGGTCTGTGTGCCTTGTAGTCACACAAATAAATCAAACCACTGCTGTAAGATTTATAAACCCCTCATTTGTGTGATAAATTCTTAATGGTGTGTATAAATGTTGTTGTGATGTATTCTGTGAACACCTCAACATGCACGTTTTCACCAAATGGCCATATAGACTAAGTGAGTTTAAGTATTAATGACATATAATGGATGTGTTGGTACTACTGGAGGAAAATGAAAATTCATGACCCATTGATTAACAGGCCGATTTCTGTGTATTCATCCTATGCATTCACAAGGTGGTATTGTCTGTTCAATTTATTATTGATGCTTGAATACATCAATACATGCTGCATATTGAAAGCGGGACATGAGCTTGATCCATGTGCACATTCATGGTCCTTACAGAACAGTGCTTACAGGTATGTGTAAAAGAAGTACCAAACGTGTCTTTGTTCTTCCCAGGATTAAGGCCATTGAAAGTGCCACCAAAGATGATGATACTAAGTGGCTGACCTACTGGGTGGTGTATGGAGTCTTCAGTGTGGCAGAGTTTTTTGCTGACATCTTCCTTTCCTGGTTCCCATTCTACTATATTGGAAAGGTAATCCAGTTGGTCTCTGTGCCTGTCCTCCTGGCACTTACATTGATAAGGCATTACATTTTGACCACTGACAGGTGAAGTAAATAACACGGAGAATCTCTTGGGAGCAAATAAAAATTTTGCCCTTGAAGTTGATCTGTTACAAGGATTTGAGCGAGTTTGATAAAGGCCAAATTGTGATGTCAAGGTATCTACAAAACTGCAGCTCTTGTAGGATGTTCCCAGTCTGCAGTTGTCAGTGTCGATCAGAAATGGTTCAAGGACAGAACAGTAGTGAACCAGCAACAGGGTCATGAGCAATGTTCCCTCTAATTTTTCATGTGTCTGAGCGAACACACAAACTCCCTGAGCGGTCCCTTGGACCACTGTGAGCAACAGCAGACGTGTGCACTGTGGTCACGCCAGCATCAAATCCATCCAAGTTACATGGTTTATTAAAATAATCAAATTACAGCGTTTACATTTATGTTAGACTACTTTTAATTAACTGCTTTAGCCCACTTACAATGAAAATTTAAATAAATCTTGTTCGTGACCTGTGTAGTATTTTTTGAAAACACAACTTTCTTTTTTTTTTTTTAATTAATTAATTAATTATTTTTATAAAGCTCTGACTTGTATTATGAGTCTGTGGTCTGGGAGAGAGTCCTGTAACTCTCTGTCAGCAAAATACAGTATATAATGACCAATGTTGGGCAGTTAATGATATAGTTACTTCTTCAAAAAAGTAACTGAGTTATGCAAACAACAAACTTTTTTGCAGCTGTTTACCTTAAAATGCAGCCAAGGCGGTTTTTTTAAACAAACATTTCAAACTATTTACAGAACAATCAGCTGTTCTGCATCAAATCTGATGCCACACAAATTATTTGTGTCAGTCCAAAAAAATAATTTCTGTCCACTATGAGATAAAGGAGAGCATCAGCCTGTTGCTTGCTGGCCTGCTGACAGGAGATGTATCACTGCTGTAACACCTGTAACATTCAGCAGTCGCCTCATTGTTCTGACACACACAACAAAACTATTGACTACGCTACACACTAACTACTCAAGGTTTGCGCTAAACGTCGCAAATCTCTCACATCTCAAAACACCGCTCTACTCCTAAAACTTCCCCCCTTCCTAAACAATTAAATGCCTTGTTGCCATATCATTTTTTGATTGGTAGATATGGTACATTTTTCGACCAATAAGAAAGGGTGGGGTTTTCTGGTTTTGTCTTTGCTCACAGGCGGAGAATGCTTTTGAGTGTTTTCCTTATAAAATGCCGTTTTTACCGTTTCTTCCTGCAGTAAATATAAACAACGATAGTATTCAGGAAGAAAACCAAACATTGCAGATATATTTTTATCATAACTCTGGTTTTACGTGGCCTATCAACACAATTTAAAAACTGGTATAAAGTCCACACTTTTTCCGTCAATTGTTCCGTCTGTCCTGCTCACATCTCCAGTGGTTGTACACGTTGTCATTAACGTGGCTTCAGTCCACATCAGCCACGCTGCTTTGCTAGCTAAAACACCGGTGTCGGCACATAAGGACGCTGTCATAGCCTGTCAACGATGTTGATTGGCTGCGTATATACGAATGTGAATCGCATTATTGGCTGGACTATGGGATAAGGTGGCATCGTGCTAATTCCATACGGGAGCAGCCAGTAGCTTATTGACTAACACTGCAAAAAAGAATTCTTAAAGTATTAATTTTAATTTCAATTCAGGTTAGATTTTTTTTTGTGCCCAACGCAGATTTTCTGTGCGCAGCGACCGTGCCAGCAGTGCGCAATTGCACACGCGCGCAGCTTAGAGGGAACATTGGTCACGAGCATCCAAGGCTCATTCATGCACGTGTAAAGGCTGGCCCATGTGGTCCAATTCAACAGATGAGTTTCTGTACCTGAAATTGCTATTAATGCTGGTCATGATAGGAGAGGGAAAAAAATGCTGGTTATGATAGAAAGCTGTCAGGATACTGTGCATCGCAGTTTGTTGTGCATCGGGCTGCAAAGCCACAGACCAGTCAGGGTCATGTTGAATGTTTTCCGCTAGGGATGTGAGCATCATAACTGGACCACAGAGCAATGTAAGAAGGTGATTTGGCCTGAAAAATCGTATTTTCTTTTACATCACGTGGATGGCCTAGTGTGTGTGTGTGTGTGTGTGTGTGTGTGTTGCTTACCTGGGGAACACCTGGCACCAGTATGCACTAAGGGAAGAAGTCAAGTTGACAGAGACAGTATGATCCTTTGGGCAATTCCCTGCTGGGAATCCTTGAGTCCCGAAATCCATGTGAATGTTACCATGACACATATCACCTACCTAAGCATTGTACGAGACCGTGTGCATCCTTTAATTGAAACGGTAGTCCCTGATGGGTGGGCCTCTTTCAGCAGGATAATGTACACTGCAACAAAGCAGAAATGGTTGGGAGCACAACAATGACTTTGAGGTGCTGACCTGGATTCAAAATTCCCCTCATCCTGTCGGGCATCTGTAGAATGTAATGTGTAAACGAGCCCGATCCATGTAGGCCCCACCTCCCAACCTACACGACTTAAAAGTTCTGTTACTAATATCATGCTGCCAGATACAACAAAATCATTACAGGGGTCTAGTGGAGTCCATGCCTCAATGACTCAGGGCCGGTTTGGCAGCAAAAGGGGGACCAGCAATTTAGGCAGGTGGTCATAATGCCTGAAAGTTATATTATTATTATTCTGTTTAGTGCCAAATTCTATACCTGTTTTAATTTTTTGAGAGAAATTTTCTTTTTTTTCCCCAGTGTGCCTTCTTGGTGTGGTGTATGGCTCCAACTCCTTCTAATGGATCGGTGCAGATATATAACCGCATCATTCGACCATTCTTCCTCAAGAACGAGGCCAAGATTGATGATGTAGTGAATAACATCAAGGACAAGGCGTCAGAAGCTGCAGACAAGTTCAAGGATGAGGGTGACTAAATCATCATAATTGTGTAGTGTTTGCTAAAAGAGCCTAAATGATATATCAGATCCTATTTAAGATGCAATGAAAAATTGCCTTCAAGAGATTTAACTGTAGCTGCTCACATTCAGCTAGCTAAGCTCGGATAAGAGGTGAAACGTCTTCAAGAAACTCAAAAAGTCTACTGGCCTTTCTTTTCAAGCTCCTTAGATATTAAACAGACTTAAACCTCCTAGCACCTGGTGCAGAGACCACTTTGTATTCATGTGAGTGTAATGCAGATAATGGTCTCCCTCTTACGAGAGGGAAGAAACACGTGTCCTGCTTCCCACATTGCCTGGATAGGCAGCTACTAAGCATCCCTGAAGTGAAACATGTTGTGTGCTAAATGTAAGAACAGCAAACCTCAGACAATACTCCAACTTGAGTTCTTTCTCTAGCTTGGGAGTAATTTTGTGAATTTGTATACATTTCAGTTATTTTTAAAAAAAAATGGCAATAATAAAGTCAACCAAAAACAGAAAAAAAGGATTGAAACATTTTCAGTAAAAAATACAGGAGATTTTCACATATCATCCACTGTACCAAACGTACACAACAACAGCACAACAAGGTCCAAATCCCCAAAACTAGGGGTGGGCCATAATTTAAAATAGTTTCATAGTAGACATGTTTATATTTTGTAGTTGTAAATTAAATTTGCAGGTTTCTAAAGTCAAACATCTGCAGTACTGATGTACTAAGTTTCACTGACAGTATCTTTGTATTTGTTTGTGATTTGTCCACAGCTAAGAAAGCCACAGCAAACCTCATATTTGAGGAGAAGAAGAGCTCCTAAGAATGAAGTCTGTCCACAGTGCCAGCTCTGTAGCTGACTCATTGAAGAAATTTTGCCTTGAAAATGTCAGTTTTTACAGCACCTATTCAGAACACATCTGTAAGCTTCATGCCTGTGATATTAAATGTAAAACTGTAGCAGTCAAAGTCGCTCCATCTTTTGTTTGGTTTTTCTGGAAGGCTCTCAGTTTAACTGTATGGTAGTCCTGGTATGCTTCTTGAACCAAATAAAAACTACTTTACTAAAACCATTTCCTAATGTTAATGATCGTACAACAGATTTGATGGAGATTATTCAGTTTGCTGTTGAGGAGTTGATATGACTCAGGTCTTACTGACAACTCATGTACTTTGCTGTTCTTTTGTTTTTCCTTTATCGCTGCCTAAGTAATATTTGGTGCCAGTTTGATCAGCTCATTGAAAAGATGTTAAGTTAACTAGTAAGAGACTTCAAATGGAACAAATTGTGTGTTTTATATCCCCTTAATGAAATGTTTGGAAAAAAAAAAAAAGAAGGTTAAAACTATTCACTTTCGGTCTGGCCTTATATATAGTGTAAATCCAGCTGGGATGTGAGGAGGTTGAACAGGTCACCTTATAATTGGAAGGTTGTTGGTTTGATCCCTGTCTGCTCCAGCCTGTATGCCAAATATCCTTGGGCAAGACAGTAACCCTAGGTTGCTTTATACTCTGATAAAGAGCACTTATGTAGGAAACGCAGAGAGAGAAAAAAGTGCTTGTATAAATGGGGGTGAATGAGGACAGGTTCTGTAAATGCTTTAAGGTCTCAGTTAGACTAGAAAACTGCTATATAAGAACCAGTTCATTTACTAGTGTGTTTTTAGCTGTCACTGTACAGGGATGTAAAAATACAACAATACTGTTGACCAAAATATCCTAGTAATATGAGTAATAGACTCCAATTTGTTCATGTAAATGGAGAGTCCTCTTCATACACTAAGGTTAATTATGGAGTTCCACGTGGTTCAGTGCTAGGACCAATTCTGTTTACATTATACATGCTTGCCTTAGGCAGTATCAACAGAAGGCATTGTGTACATTTTCACTCCTATGCAGATGACACACAGCTTTATCTGTCCATGAAGCCAGATAACACACACCAATTAGTTAAACTGCAGGAATGTCTTAAAGACATAAAGACCTGGATGGCCTCTAAATGTTCTGCTTCTAAATTTAGATAAAACAGAGGTTATTGTACTCGGCCCTGAAAATCTTAGAAATATGGTATCTAACTGGATTTTTACTCTGGATGGCATTACCTTGGCCTCCAGTAACGCTTGGAGTCATTTCTGACCAGGATATGTCCTTCAGTGCACATATTAAACAAAGATTTACGACTACTTCTTCCATTTGTTCCATATCCACACTGAGAAACTAGTTCCCATTGTATCTTAATGACCTTATAGTACCATATCACCACATTAGAGCACTTCACTCTCACACTGCAGGCTTACTTGTTGTTCCTAGAGTATTTAAAAGTAGAATGGGAGGCAGAGCCTTCAGTTTTTAGGCCCCTCTTCTGTGGAAGCAGCTTCCAGTTTGGATTCGGGAGACAGACACTATCTCTACTTTTAAGATTAGGCTTAAAACTTTCCTTTGTGTTAAAGCATATAGTTGGAGCTGGATCAGGTCACCCTGAATCCTCCCTTAGTTATGCTGCAATGGGTTTTTTGCTCTGCTGGAGGATACATTTAGTATTTCTTCTGCATTCACCCTTCTCACTCAAAATGTGTTAATAGACTCCTCTGCATTGAATCATGCTTGTTATTAATCTCTGGCTCTCTTGCAAAGCATGTCTTTTATCCCATCTTCCTTCTCTCACCCCAACTGGTCGCAGCAGATGGCTCCGCCCCTCCCTGAGCCGGGTTCTGCTGGAAGTTTCTTCCTGTTAAAAGGGAGTTTTTCCTTCCCACTGTCGCTGAAGTGCTTGCTCATAGAGGGGTCTTATGATTGTTGTTTTTTCTCTCTGTATGTATTATTGTAAGGTCTACCTTACAATATAAAGCACCTCAAGGTGACTGCTTTTGTGATTTGGCGCTGTATAAATAAAACTGAATTGAATTAATCAGAGTGTAGCTTCAAGTCAATTAAACTTCTTGGTTATTTAGCTGATCAGTTAAGGTGCAGAAGGGGTTGTTATTCAGTTTCAGCTGTTTTGATGTTAATGAAATTAACAATAGGTGCACTACAGGTAGAACAATGAAACAACCCCCAACACAGGAATGGTGTTACAGGCCACTGACTTTTTACCTCTTCTCTGTTTTTCACTAGTTTTGCTTTTGTGTAGAAGTCCAGAGTCCGGGTCACTACTTGTAGCATGAGGCAAGACTTGGACCCTACAGGTTGCAAAGGTAGTTCAACTCCTCTAAGATTCCTCTAAGTTTGACTCCTCTCCTGGCTGTAGCTCAGGAGGTAGAGCAGGTCATCTACTGATCGAAGGTTAGTGGTTTGATGCTTCAATAAGATACCAGCGTGCTTTCTGATGCATCCATCGAAGTGAATATTAGCTAGGAAGCACTGAAAAGCATAGAAGAAAGTGCTGAATGGGTGAGTGTGGCATGTTGTATAAAGTGCTTTGAGTGCTCCAGGAGAGTAGAAAAGCGCTATATAGGAATCAGTCCATTTACCATAGCAACATGTGCCACTGCAATAAGGTTTGCTGAGATTAGTTACCCTAAGAGTAGTGGACTGGGCTATAGAAGGTCCTTGTATAGAATACTAGAACTGGCAAGTCCTACAGCAGTGATAGATGCGAGAAGCTGTGGAGAACATTATGCTGCGTAACATCACTCATATTACATGACTGACCCACTGGTGGTGGGTTAGTAATGTTCTGGGGGAGAAATGAACAGACTTCTACAGGCCAGGCAATGGGACACTAATTGGATATCAGGATGAAGTCCTTGGATCCAGTGCTAGACCAACACTGGTGCAGTGGTACCTGACTTCCTCCTGGTGCACCAGAATTGACACCATTGACTTCCCCCACACCTGACTTAAGTCCAACAGAACACATCTGGGATATATCACGTCTTGGTCCATCTGACGCCACCAAGCTCAGTGATGCTCTGATCCAGGTCTGGGAGGTGATCCCCCAGGAAACCATCTGATATGTCGTTAGGAGCGTGCTCCAGTGTTGTTAGGCTTACATAAAAGTATATGGGGTCCATACTGAGTACCAGTTTAAGTTTATACAACGAAATTCCAGCAAAATGGACTAGTCTGCCGCATAATTTTTTTCCATTCTTTGGGTTTCAGGTTGTATTCAAATTCAGCTATGTGTAGTTTGGTAATTTAAATTTCCATCAGTCACCATGACAGGCATCCATTCCTAAAGCAGTATTCAGTCCATAGCAACATAGATATTAAGCAATTTTCCCCCCTATTGAGATTTGATATTTTCAAAGTGTTCATTTATTTTTTTGAGCAACGTCTTGTAATAGTGTGTTCCAAAAAAGGTTAACTTGTGGCAAAACCAAAAATGTAACACACTGTTGAGGTGGTAGGAGGGAGTACAGTGATTGATTTTAATGGCTTCATAAACAACTATATAAAACAGTCCATAAAAATTCATGCATTTTCAGTGTAAATTCTTTTGGAAATATAGAGAAAATTTATCTACAACAGAGCGAACTGTAACAGTGACTTCATTCAGTTGGGTGGTTCACCACAAATATACTTGGCTGCATAGAAAGATTATTATTGCCTACAAATAAACTATGAAAGGTAAAGAAAAAAAAAGTCATGTAAAAAGCATATTTTATTTAACATCTAACAGATGCTTCTATTTTCCAGACTGTGACAAGTCAGTTCCTGCCAACTCACTCATTTCACGACAGAGATCAAAGAACTAAGCACTAGTGAATGAACACTGGGTATGCTTAAAAGACCTTTCCCTTTACCAAAAGTTACATTCTTAAAGAAATATACAGAAACTCATTTATAGAATGACAAAAAGCCTGAGTTGATGGGGTAAGCCAAGTCATAATAAATTCAAAGAGCCTGAGGAAAAAGACCATCGATTTACTATTTTACAAAAAATTTACAATAGTAGTATTTAAGGAAAACAAACATGATAGCTAAAAAAAAAAAAAGGGAAAAAAAGCATCCATGTGTTTTTTGTTTGTTTGTTTTTTTACAGCTAAGATGTGTTATTAAATAATGCATGCCTTATGTGGGGGAATTACAAAACAAACACACACACAAAAAGAAAACTGCTGAGGAAATGACAAATGCTGTAAATGAGGTACTTCAGGTGGTGAGCCTGAGTCCAGACACCTTAAAAATCACCTTATAACATTATTCATGTGACAACCAACTTCTTGTTCAGTTAACACTTAAATAAGGTAGATAATCACATTAAGAATGATTGAGACACAGAGACAACTAACAGTCAAATACAGGATCCAGTGTCATAGGTTGGTGACATATGAGGCAGCACTCAGGGTCAATTGTGTCCATTTGTGTAAAAAAATGTTTTATAAAAATAACAAAAATTGTGGCGCATGCTGTTGAGCATACACGACACTACAGCTTTAAACTCTTAAATACAAAAATAAGCTTTGATTTAATTATTTTTCTAATCTGTTGCCTGCTTTGAGCCGCTCCCTGCCGGGTTCCCGAGATGAGCTGCTGCTGAAGCGAGGAGATGACAGTCATGCTGAACTGACTGATACGCAGTGCTTCAAACAGCTTCAGGTTGGAGTCCACAGTCTGTGTAAGGCATTTGCTGTGTTTCCGAGTTTATGGCTGCTACTTGCAGACCTGGGCAACTCCTGTTATGTTTTGCGGCTGCTCCAAATCTGCTCTGGTGTGCTCTTGTGGTCTGATGAGTAGTCAAAAGGTGAGCGGTGCCCAAGTGGTGACCGGGAGTCGTAGGGTGAGCGCTGCCCACTGGCTGAGCCTCGCTGCTCTGTCTGCCATTCTGAGTGGTAGCGGTAGGAAGAGCGGTGGTCTGAGTGATGATCCTTCATGTCCAGCCGGTGGTCTCGGCTACTGCGGAATTCCTCTAACTTCCTGTGCTTGCTGTCGTCATAGTATCTGCGCATACATACACATTAGTGTCAGTATGGCTAAACAACACAAACGGCCACTTCTTTCACTATGACCTTAACTTCAGTCTAATTCCAATACAAATCAAAGCATTTTAGTGGTGTTTTCCACCTGGCTCTCTTCCTCCCCGAATATGAAGGTCTTGCAAAAGCAATTCTGAATTCTTTAAAACCTACTTGTGGAGCATTTCATGTTTAGGCCTTAAAGAACTTGTGTAGCCTGTAAAAATCAACTGAGGACATTTCTATCTCTGGAAGAAGAACTTTGAGCAGTTCTCATCCCTCACCTGTCCTGTTTGTCTCTATCCCTGCTGTCTGGTCTGTAGTGGTCTCTGTGGTCTTTTCCATTGCTGAAAGAGGAATACGGTCTTTTTCGGGACTCTCCAGCTGTGGATTTCCTGTGGGAGTCAGAGCTGTGCCTCTCCTTACTGGTGCTGCTCTCAAAGTGTCTTCCTGAAGGCTGATGCCTGTCAGAGCTGTAGCTGTCCCTGCTGCTCTCGTCCTGGTGAGAGCTGTCCTTCAGCCTTTCAATATCTGAAGACAAAGAAGGGAAAAAGTGACAGCAGTGTCAACCTTTTCATCCTATTCTGTGTGTGTGTGTGTGTGTGTGTGTGTGTGTGTGTGTGTGTGTGTGATAGAGACAATAGACTATACCTGCATGTCTGTAGCCATGGGTGTTTATACTTCTAGTGTTCTGCTCCAATGCCTAAGAAAAATCATCACCATCATCACTGTGGATCTCTAATGTCAGTAGAGATTATAATTATTAGAAATGACAGTGCTTTTACATACCTGCGCATTCTCTTGCCTTTTCTTTACTGCATGCTTATAAAGTTTGTGTAGTTTTCTTGCATCAAACTCAGTGAATTTGGAAACAAATATCCACAAGTTTCTGGAATAAAAACAAAAAACATTTCCATCTGCTTAGCAAATATAAATTACTCAAATAACACTTGTGTGAGACATTGAGTGTAACAGTGTTTATGACAGTCTTAAAATGTACAAAGATGCCTCATTTATTTAAAAAAGAAGAAACCCGTCCACATCTATTCAAAGCTACAAATCTACCATGCGGGCATGTTACTTAGTGAACAGACCCACATGGTAGATTTATACATTCATGACAAAGTGTCCAAGGTTCAAATGGCATTAGTCAGCTGCTTAACTTGAAATGTTAATCAAGACTTTAACTAGAAGAGGCCACGTAAACTAACTTTCTCCACTGTTTGATCAGGTCCGGATTTGAATACTCCTTCAAACACTCGGTTATGTGGTCTCCTATCTTTATGAGGCACTGCCGTGTGTGTTCGAGCTGCTCTCGCTCCGACAGCCCTTTCTCCGGTCTGTCCAGCTGCTTCAGAGCTGCTTTCACTGGGCGCATCCTCTCTTTACACTGCAACACAAAAGCAAATATGCACCTCAGGAAGTGAAATCCATGTTGTTGCTGGGATTGAATTATGCTCATCTGTTAATCCATGACATTAATCATGAAACTATTTTCTATTTAGAGATTTGATTATTAGCCCAACATACCACACTAAAGGTCCTCTGATCCAGTTCCTCAGAATCTTCAGCTGCTTGCACATTCTCTCCACTAGCCGTTATGTGGACCGGCGTGTCATAAGTTTTCTTTGTCCGTTCTCGTACCTCATTTTTGGCTTCATTCTGATGTAAAAAGGTTCTGAGAGTTAATTCTTGACTAAATTACAATTCTATTCTTAGTATAATTATCAATCAATAAAATATAAATCACCTTTTCTTTGCTTTCCTCTTGTTTATGTACAACCTCAAGAGGTTTTGTTTCTTTTTTCTCTTTTAGCTCCTTTGTGTCCTTAATCTCAAAGCTTTCCTCCTTCTTCTCCTTTTTGATTTCTTTTTTTATCTCCCTCTCTTTGACTTCCTGCTCCCCTGATGAGGAAGCTTCCTGCTCGCATTCCTCATCATAGTTCTCTTCCTCGTCGTCTTCCTCGTCATCCTCCTCTTTAACCACCAACCTGTCTGCTCGGCTTCGTCGGTTTGGTAGCTTCATAGGTGCCAGATCCTGATCATTAGAGCATGTTAGCAACTTACTTTCAAACTGAAAATTCAATATATTCATCTTAGGCACAGCGCACAAAAAAAAAAGCAAAATAGATAAATTAATAAATGTACCTTGTCTGCCTCCATTTCATCCTCATCATCTGACCTCTTGTCTGATGGGAGATCTGAGGAGGGGCTCTTAACCATCTCATCTGTCTTTGTTGACTTTTGAGTTTTGCTCTTTTTACTTCTGGGTTTCCTCTTTCGTGAGCTGGCCTAAATACAAAGAAGCATTATAGATTCTGGAAAACTTAATTGTCCTTCCATCCATCCTGAGGGGTTGGGGGGCCTTGAGCCCATCCCAGCTGCCATAGGGCAAGGTACACTCTGGACAGGTGCACTAATTTAGAATCACCAACTGCCCTGATCCAAGTTAACATGTCTTTGGACTGTGTGAGAAAGTCAGACTACTTAGAGATAGATATAATTAATCTATAAAACAATTACAAAAAAATTAATAAATATCAAGATACACAGATGACATGTAAAGTTATATGAAGACTTACATTTCCTGCTTGTTTCTGTGCTTCTTTTTTGGCCAAGTCCTTGCTCAGTAACTTGATGAGGTAGTCTGCTCTGGTCTGTAACTGTTTGGCTTGTGGTTTCTTGTCAGGGTCATCTGGCAGGAGCTGTTCAACAATGGACACAGTGAAATATCCCCAGTGAAAACTGCACACTGTTCATGTTGTCACACTTTTTAAACACATGCTCCTTCTAAATATGTTTGTATTGCAGGTCTGTTTTTAGAAGCAAATGTGGGTGAAACACTTTGCACATTGCAAAGCTGTGTATTAAATGAAGCATCGAAGCAATTTTTTTTATTTTTATAATTGAATAATTTTAATTACTTGAATCATTGCGGTCTTAATTAATACCCAAATACACGTATTCCTGAGCATCTATGTATTCATAAATAAATATATATATGAGATTAGACATTTATTGTGCATGGACTGACCTTGTGTGTGAGATTAAGGTCTGGGTCCATCTTAATCATCTCCCAGCTGCCATAACCATACTCGTAGATTCCTATGAGGAGGCTGGAGTCGTCTTCCTTCCCCCACTCAATGTCAAAATGTGCTGCCTTTGAGTGACATGGAATGACATACCTATTCAAAAATATAAAATTAATATCACAGAAACAGAAATATACAAATTCATACAAATATACAGTTAGTCACCTCTAGGGGCAGGGTTGGTGTATGCAGAAAAACCTGTTAGAGAATTTGTGTGTTACTGATTTATTTTTGATGTTTAAAAGACCAACAGCTTAGACAGCAAATCAGACTGAGTCATACTCCTGGTTTGACAGTAAAACTGCCTAAATGTGCAACGTGGAGATTTTCCCCCCCCTGTGGACATGCAGATGGATGTCAGAATTTTCGCATTTAACTGTTTCAGTAAGAAACAGAAACTTAACTGTTTCAGTAAGAAACAGTTAAGTTTGTGGTGTGATGTGCATGTAGTATTGTGATGTTGAAAACTGTTTGGTTGTGCTTAAGAAACAAGAGACTGTTTTATTGAAATGGCACCGATTGCATTTTGCAAGCATCGGCTCTGCCAGCTGATTGCGTGGCTCGGTACAATCAGCCAGATGAGGAATGTAGTGTAGTGTAAGACGGAGTGTAAGACTCGTTGGTCATTGTTCTCTTTTATAAAGTGCTTTACGTATGCAAACATACAGTTATTACTATTAATACAGTTATTAAATAAAGAAAATAGAAATATTTAACTTATTTTTTGAAATCCATAAGTATGTAGATCTTTTAAATGGGACCTTTTATAAAAAGAAAGATACAGCCAGTTTGTATCTAGTTGGATTGGTTAAGTGAACTGTAATGTGACATTAGAGATCTGAAAGATTTAAACCTGTTTTTATTTTTAGAAAAACAATGTGATTTTGGCAGCACTATTGTTGTAATAAATCCATTTCTTTATGGGTCATTCAACCATAGAGTGGTGGCTAGTAGGGGTGGGGGAAAAAAATCGATACTGTGTAGTATCGTGATATTTTGTTTGCTAATAATGTATCGATACAGGGACAGCAGAAATCGATATTTTGTTACAAAAAAAGTTTTTGTGTCTGGAACATGCTCATGAGCTATTAGTATGATCCTTTTTCTGAGCAAGAATCCTGACATTCCTTCACTGTCCAAATGTGTTTAACTGTTTTTTGGCAGCAATAAACATGACAGTTTACTTATTTTAATTTAAGACATGTTTTATTTTAATTAAGTTTAAAACTTTTTTATTTAATGTAAAATTATATTTTGTTTTAATTTACTTTCAAATTCTTCAGTTGCTGAAGGGGCTGCATAGTTTTCATAAATAGGCATACTGTAATACAAACCGTTCAGTTTGTCAACAATAAAACTGACTGAAATGAGAGAAAGACTGATGTGAGACTTTGATATTAGATAAAATGAATATTGATAAAGTTTACCTTTATGTACAGAATCTGAATATCGCAAAATATTTTAAAAATTGCAATAATATCGTATCGTGCGTTAAGTATTGTGATAATATCGTATCGTGGGATGTATGGTGATTCCCACCTCTAGTGGCTAGGGCTCTGTTTTTTGCTGTGGCCTGTTGAGGAGAAGGTGTCTACACAAAAGACAAGAACACCGTGGACGAACTTATGAAGAAGGCAGAATTATCAAGGTGATGGAGAGAAGAATGCTCTGAAAACTAAAATCAGTTATGATCAATCCTGCTGATCATAGTTGATTTCAATTATGTATTAATCACATCTTAATGCTGATGCCCTGGAGGTTAATACCTTTAACATCTTCAGTTGAAGACTGACTGCATACTGCACCGACTCCACACTGGACAATAATACATACTGATATGTGACACATACGTACACACTTTGCAGCAAATGATTTTTTATAAGCTTAGCTGCCTGCTCCTCCAGTCATCTTTATTATGACTTCTCTAGTGGACGAAGCCTTGCAGACTTGATCAGCTAATTGGACGGGTAATGACTGAAGCCCTGGTCCTCCAGTCCATATATGAAATGTTTTTGGGAAAGATACTGAGCCCCAAGGTTCTGAACCCTGATGTTTGCATCAGGAGTGAGCGTGACAGAAAATGGTTAAAAGATACAGTGAGCAAAAAATTACTAAATAAAATTAAATAAAAAAATCAGTCTTACTTCTTTCTCTCCTCTGGGTCAGCAGGAATAGCCTTGTGCAGTGGAGCCAGCTCTTCCTCATGCGAGATCACAAGCTTTGCATTCACCTGGACTCCAGAGATCCTGAACGTAGGGCCTTTCACCTTCCCTCTTCTGCCCCCTGATAATCAAAGAAGCGGAACAGAAACTATTTCATGATTTCTTCATCTAATCCTGTGTGATGCCATGTAATTTCAATGACAAGAAGTTAAACTGTGGCTAAACAAAATAATAACTTGTACTGAAATCCTAGCATAGCAATTTCAAAATAACTTGTCAAATACAAAAATATCTGAAAGATCCCGCATAGCCCAGCAACGAATATTGTGCAAATTTAATCTGAATGCAAATATTTTCTTAAATTATTAGAGCACATCTGTAATTTAAAACCACAACACAACTCCCAAGATTAGTATTGACACTTGACACAGACTTCAAATTATAACCTTATTGCTTGGAACAAACTGAAATTTCAATATATGACTGGAAATTAATAGAAACGCGGCCATGTTATCATTACAATAAAAATATACCACACATATATGCATTAAATGCACAGATTAGGGATGTGTGCGATTAATCAGCTAAATGATGCTGATGTTGCTAGTTGGCACAACCCGCACTAGTCAATGAATGTAGTTGTTGAGAGTGAAGTATTGCGTTCTAAATGTCATGCAGCCATCTACCACTAGATGGAGTGGCAGTCCAGGAAACAGCAGAATAAACTGGCATATAACCACTCAACAGACATGTGGATGTTAATTTGCATGGAAAGAAGACTTCTGATGCTAATGTTAGCCACCTCAGAAAACCAGTATGACATCATTTACCCAAAGGTGCTATGATCCCGCTCAGTTTAGAACAAACAAACAAACAAACAAACAAAAAAAAAACAGCTCATGACAGCAATGCAGAAGATATTTCAGTTTTGCTCAAAGCAGAAATATATATATTGAGCCTGAATACACGATTCCAGGGCTCAAAATGACCACATCATGCTGTTGTTCATGCAGCTTTGGAGATTGTCCATTAAAGGGGCCCCAAATGCAACTTGAGTGTTATTTTTAGACTAGTCAGTTAGTCTCATTTTTCAACCCCAATTAGTTAAACAAGAAATTTGTTGGCAGTAACATCCCCAGCACAGATATTTTAAATGAAATTCACTCAAACCAAAGCTACTTATTTAGTTCGTATCTAGGAAAACACACACAACAAATGTTAGTTTTCAGATTTAAATCTTCCTGTAGAGAGAAGTAAACTGTTTTAGAACTTGAAATTATTAGTCTTTGAAATTACTCATTTTTTTGGTGAATGTAAGTATTTTAATTTGTATTCTAATATATCTTTTTCATTTAAAGGTCTTGTTTTAAAAGAATACAGATGCCACATGTCCACCAGAGGAATAGACATTATGATAAGAAGGACGAAATTTTTTTTTTTTTTAGTTACCTGAATTTTTCTCTGGCCCAGAGGGGTTTTCTCGTAGTGTTCTCAAACATCCATTGTGAACAGTCTCTGCCAAGCGTTTCAGGTCATGCTCAGACTTATCCACGAGTTCAGCATCACGAGCAATCGCGTCCAACCTAAAGACAGCACATGTTGAGCAGACTGCCATTTATGTAAACAACAAGATGAAAGTGTAGCGCACTCTACCTTTCCAGTGGTCCTCCAAATTTTTTGTAACTCTTGACAAACCTGTCAATAGTGTACAGATATGTTAAAAAAAGGAATGTGTCAGGCTGATACATGCACACGTACACACACACACACACACACACACACACACACGTACATAACTCACGGATCTCAGCATCACTAAAACCTTTGATATTTTCCCTTGGAATGGTTCTGGGCCGCCCTCGTTTCTTTGGCCTCTTTCGATCAGATGTGGAGTCACTGTCGGAACCAGAGTATCTCCTGTTTCTACTTTGCCGGCCCTCATTTGCATTCTGATAAATCTGTTCAAACAAACCATTAAAAATCACCTGGAATTTAATTTACAGTCTCATATTGCAAGCATAACAGTTCTTAACAGTTTGATCAGATTCGATACGAGCATGTCTGAAAGATGTCAGCGTAAACGCATTCTAACTTCTGATCAAGATAAAACGTTGAGTATCTTATGTGATCCCTTCATTTTTTCTCTCTCCAGCAGTATATAGTGTATTTGTTGTGACTCCTTGGGTACCTGTTTGGCACAATTCCTCATGCGTGGTAGCATATAGATTTCTTCCAGCTCTTTCTGTCTTTCCTCCTCTTCCATTCTCCTCCTTTGCTCCTCTGGAATGATATCATCCCAACTCCGCTGACTTCGCTCAGAGTCGATGTCTATTTCCTCATCCTCCATCATGGAGAAGTTGGCCACCTGCACAGATTTGCACAAACTAAATACACGCACCACTTTAATAATGTAACATATTGAACACTGGTTATCAAGTTTCTGAAAGGAGAAAGACAACCTCCCCCCAACCTTAAACTGAGACAACAGTTCTTCTCCAACTGTTGAAGGTCCGGGGTCATTTTCCCTGGTCTCAGCTCTTTTGAGGATCTCATCAATGTCCATTTCCTAGAGAGTTGATTACAAGAGACTTCAATTCAAATGAATTTATATAGTACCAAATCACAACAACAGTTGCCTCAAGGTGCATTATATTGTAAGGTAATGACACATTTTGGAAGGGAGACAGATATTAATAATACACTGTCTGAATGCAGAGTGATATATAAAACCACAGTGAGTGAGAAAGGTGACTGAAGAAGAAATACTCAATGCATCATGGGAATCCCCCAGCAGCCGACACCTATTGCAGCATAACTAAGAGAGGATTCAGGGTCACCTGATCCAACCCCAACTATATGCTTTAGCAAAAAGGAAAGTTTTAAGCCTAATCTTAAAAGTAGAGATAGCGTCTGTCTCCTGAATCCAAACTGGAAGCTGCTTCCACAGAAGAGGGGCCTGAAAACTGAAAGCTCTCCCTCCCATTCTACTTTTAAATACTCTAAGAACAACAAGTAAGCCTGTAGTGCAAGAGCGATGTGCTCTAATGGGGTGATACGGTACTATAGGGTCATTAAGATAAGATGGGGCCTGATTATTTAAGACCTTGTATGTGAGAAGCAGGATTTTGAATTCAATTCTGGATTTAACAGGGAGCCAATGAAGGGAAGCCAATATAGGAGAAATATGCTCTCTCTTTCTAGTCCCTGTCAGGTACTCTTGCTGCAGCATGATCAAGAATGGATCATGAAGTGCTGTGCATGTGTATAATGGACCAGTTTGGAATCGTAAATTAATGTAAATCGTAAAAAAAACAAACTAATCGACTAATTCTGGTCTCTGGCCAGTTGATAGTTGGAGTAGGTCAATGTACAAGTGTACTGGGGCAATAAAGATAAGATAAATAACCTTTATTAGTCCCACAGATGGGAAATTTGTTTTATTAAATTAAATTAATTAATTAAATGTTATTTTAAAGGCAAAGAGCGTTAACATACTTTTGAAATATTTTTTCTCTTTTTGATGAAACGTTTGTTTCATGCAATGCTTTTTAAATACATTTAGACATTTGCACTGTGGTACAAACCTGAGGCTCTTGCTCCTCCCCCTCTTGTTCTTTGAAAAGCTCCTCAGCCCCAAACTTCAGGATTGCAGAGAGCTCCTCCTTGTTGAATGGTGCTGAACTGTATGCAGTAACACACACACACACACACACACACACACACACACACACACACACACACACACACACACACACACACACACGAGATTAAGTCACTCAAATTTTGGGGTGAAATGGACTTGGCAGCGCTGCCAGAAACAATATGGGAACAAGCACATAAAGTTACTTACCTGGACGGAGCAGATCCAGTATGGAGGACAGTTTTCCCAGTCGTATCCATCCTCTGAATAACAAGATGGTCTAGTACCATTTTCTTCTTTGCCCTCTCAATGATGTCCTCCTCCACTGAACCCTTTGTTACCAGTCGGTAGATATTCACCTGCCGGTCCATAACAATTGGTAAGATAGGCAAGATAATGATAAAGAATAAGTGGACTGGTTTTGTATTGTGCTCCCTTACGCTCTATATAACATGCCCCACAAACACTTTTTTCCTATGCTTAAGTAGCCATCAAACATTCACACACATTCACATTCTGGACACAGAGAGTAACTTGGGGTCACATTCTTGCCCAAGGATATTTGGCAAACGGACTGGAGCAGCTAGACATCAAACCAACAACCTTCTGATTAGCAGATGACCTACTGTACCTCCCGAGTTCACTGATTCATATACTGCACGAATCAATGAACACTGTTTTTAATTCACTGGTAAATTTTCAGCAGTTGCAGCTTGGTGTAGACTTAGGTCCATTATTACTGATTAATACTAGTGAGAGTGTACGAAACTCTACAAATGCAAATACAGTTTAAAAAATATAATGAATTTAAATGATTTAAGTTTCTTCTTACCTGTCTTTTCTGTCCAATCCTGTGGGCTCTGGCTTGCGCCTGCAGGTCATTTTGGGGGTTCCAGTCTGAGTCAAAGATGACCACTGTGTCAGCTGAAGCCAGATTGATGCCCAGACCTCCAGCACGTGTAGATAACAAGAAGCAGAAATCCTGTGCATAGAAACTGATATTAGGTACAGGCCTTCCTAAACAGCATCTAAAATAATTAAGAGTTACTGTACCTCTGAACCCTCTGCATTAAAGTGGTCCAATGCTTGCTTCCTCATCTCCCCTTTGATGGAGCCATCTAATCGCTAGACAAATTCACAACATTCAAAATTATTAATATATTTAGAACGGATATACAAATTTTATTCACAATTTTTATGTGTATGTAGTGTTGTGGTCAGAAGTTTCTATACATTAATCATGGGAATGGAGGTCAAGCCATGGCCTCAAGTGCCTTAAGGCAACTGTTGTTGTGACCTGGTGCCATATAAAAAAAATTGAATTGAAGTTGAACTGAATTCGACCGTAGACTAATTTTTGCACAATATACATGGGTGCATAATTCAAAAATGAATTTACACATAAAATAAACTCATTTCTAATCCACACAGGGTAAAAAGTATACATGCAGGTTCAAATATATACCTCTATTACTACTGGTTACATATTGCACCTTGACCAGACACTTTTGGTAGTCTTCAACAATAGTCTGCCATAATTATGACTGAATATTTGATCAGTCTTCTTGGCAGCAGTGGTGCCGAGTTCACAGTTAAGCTCAGGGCTTTAGGCATTCCAGAAGCATAATACTGGTATGTTTTAGCCATTGCAAAACCAGTTTTGATATGTGCTTGGGGTCCTTGTCCTGCTGAACACCAAGCTGTGTTTATGTTTTAAAAATCTAGATGTTGATTTGAAGTGATGTTGAAGAATTTTGGCATAGTGCTCCATCATTCAGTATCTTTGTGCAATGTACTAGAACCAGCGGCAGCAAAACATCCTCAAAGCATGATATTGCTACCGTGTTTGACCGTACAGTGTTCTTACTTCTTAGGTTTAAAAGCCTCACCTTTACTCCACTAGTCTAAGTCTTATCTGACCATGAACCGTCCTCTCATCTGAGGTTGACAGTTTAGGTCTTTTTCCAGACCATGGCAAAGTCTGGAAAATTTTTAGGCTTTGCTACAACTGTATGAGCTGATGATCTTGGAATCTGCAGTTGTTTGGAAATGGCACCAAAAGACCTTCCAAACTTGTGTGAATCTACAGTTCTCCTTGATCTTTCCCATTATTCTGACTGCTGGTCAATCAATTGAGTGCTTTTAATAAAATCATGCTTATGCTGGCAAAGAGACTACCAGTTGCAGTCAATCATGATTACCAATTACGTTAACCCACCATAGCTCTGTCGAGAAGGGAAAAAAATGACACTGTGGAACATTCAGCACCACTTATTGAAAGATTTAAGTGAATGTATGTATATATTTGAGCATGCATGCATACTTTTGACTTTGTGTGGGTTAGAGAAAAGCCAAAAATATTGAAACTTGTCCACGTAAATCATGTTTTAAAAAAAAAAAAAGTCTTTAAAGATGCATGCTGTGCAATCATTTCATCTTGGAAAGAGAACTGTTTAAATAAACCGTTAAAAGCAAATTACCAAATTACCATGGCACGATTAATGACATGATATGTTACTGATGTAAAGTTCTGACCACAACTGTATCTACAATATGTATTATGGTATTGGAAAAACAGCATATATTTACCTGAAACAGGAACTGTCTGCTCCTCAGATATTCAGCCAGGATATCAAGCATTCGTACCATCTGGGAGAAGATGAGAACTCTGTGTCCCCGTTCTTTCAAACGCACCAACAGTTTGTCCAAGAGAACCAGCTTTCCACTGCTGCGGATCAGATGCTGTAGGAGGACAACAGTGCTCAACAGTCATGACATAAACTGAATATATAGTAGGTAACGGTTTACCTGATACACTTCTGGAGCACACAACACAAAATAGTTGTTACTTTTATTCTAACATGATCACCTTAAAAATAATTTAAAATGCATCCTGTTCCATACAATAATAACTTAAAAAAATAAAAAATAAAAAGGTATTATGGTAAGTTGCAGAATTTTGACCTCAGTTTTTAAGAAAGCAAAAGAAAATGTGTAGCATGATATTTTCCAATTATTCACATGCAAATATAATTAGATATAATTTATACATCTAACATATAATATAAATGTTAGAGAATTAGTTTATAGAGAGAACCAGTCAACCCTCAAATGGCAAAAATGGTTTTTTGCACCGCTGACAAAGCATATAGTGTTAAATTAGAGCAGCGTGTCCATTTCTTCTTCACTTTTGCAGACATTTAGACACACAATCTAAATCTGGTTTTGAATAGAATTGATCATTTATCATATGAAATGGACAGCTAACATTTATTGCAGTAAGCATGATTCTTATTTGGGTTTCAAAAACCAAGAATTGAATGATTAAATGTGGTAACACATTTAGGAAAATTAAATACATTTAAATATTGTAAATGTATTTATTTTAAATGAGTAAAACCTCAGCATCAATATTAATATTGTTACTACATAAAACATACCTGTAAAGCTTCAGCTCTGTTAAGGAACTCATTGTCCTCTGGAGGTTTAATAAGGTAACAGTGATTACAGCACTTCTTCAACTCCATCATGATGTTGAGGAAACCTGACGTGCTGCCTTTGGTACCTTTACTCAGAGCCTTGTAGTTCCTTGTTAGGATCCACCTGAACACAAACAGGCAAACAGGACACATGCATATATTACTAATGCTATAATATTTTTAGTGATGCTTAAACTTTGAGCCCCCGACCCCAAGCTACACATCCCTGCCCATGTTTCTTGAAACGCAGGCACCATCCAGCTCTTACTTGTAATACTGTTTCTGAATGGCACTCATTTCCACTCTGAGGATCTGCTCCACTTTAGCTGGAAGAGATTTCTCCACATCCTTCTTGACACGGCGCAGTAGAAAAGGTTCCAGCTCTTTGTGAAGACTGGTGTAGCCAGAGTCTCTACCTTTGCCATGTTCATCCTCAAACAGCTCCCACGAATGAAACCTTTTGAAATGACAAATTTTACACAAATCAACTGACTTATAGTGATATAGAAAAGAAAAACAGGAACAAACTGGTTAGGTGTGATTATTCTTCATTTCTAAATGCCTTTAAATTTTTATCTATTGTGTTTTTGTTATATTATTATACCACTGTCAAAACTATTTTGCCCTGTCTGTCACCATTATCCACTATTTTTCTTTAATGTAAACAAAGAAAAAAGTGCATAAACATTATCTGCACATATAACTCACACCTTTGCCTATGCAGTTAATGTAAATGAACAAATTTACTGGTACTGACATACTAATTCAATTCAAATTCATACTTAACATACTAAGAGTTATTGCTTGAAAGTAACATTAGCCATGGCCTACTTTTCAGGCATAATGAAGTGCAGCAGGGACCAGAGCTCTTTCAGGGAATTTTGCAGTGGTGTTCCCGTTATCAGAAGCCTGTGATTGGACTTGAAGTCGATCATTGTCTTGTAGAGGAGGGAGTCATCATTTTTCAGTCTGTGCGCCTCATCCACACCAATGAAGGCCCAATTAACACTGCCCAAAAATGACTGGAGACAAAAGTTGTTTAAAAAAAAAAAAAAGTAAGTAATTTTAACATCTTCTGAGTCAAGCTCTATCATTTCATGTGTTATAACTATAAAAATGGGCAAAATACACAACCTAGGATCTATAATGAAGTAAGCCAGCTGACCTTGTCTTTGAGGAGAATCTCATATGTTGTAAGGAGGATGTTAAATTTCAGTCTCTTGCTGTGAGAATGCATCCACTCATGTGTTCTGATCTATTCACAAAAGAAAAGGAAGACAACATTAAATTGTAGAATTAAAACAAACAAACAATTGCTTTTCTCTGATAAGCCCCGTTTAACAGGTGTTTAAAACCACAATACCATATTCCTGCTGCTGATGTCTCCCAGGTAGACCACAACATTCATTTGAGGGGCCCACAGATGGATTTCTCTCTGCCAAGATGTTAGTGTTGAAAGAGGCACAACCAGCAGGAAGGGCCCATACAGTTGGTGCTCATTAAACTGGTAGTTCAGGAAGCAGATGGTCTGGATCGTCTTCCCTAACCCCATCTCATCAGCAAGGATGCAACTGTTGCTTCTATGAATTAAGACAGAGCAGACCAATAGAACATTCAGCATGTAAGAACAGAACATAACCCAATAAAATTTGGTGGGGATCTAGGAGAAACCCCAAAATCCAAATAATGACAATGTTTTCTTGGATATTTGTCCTACTTGCACCAGGAGTGGGCCATCCAGTTCAAGCTGTCTAACTGGTAGTCTCTGAGCTCCAAACCATCACCTCCTATGTAAGCTGGTTGCTTCTTCATGGGCACAAATCTAGGTCTCTGTTTCAGCACCTAAGTGACAGAACAGAAGTTGGAGAATTCCTTTCTGAACCAAAACTCAAAGCTCAGTATATTTCAAATCAGAAAATGTAAGAGAATAAAGTTTGGAGTAAGTTACCTTGCAGTCTCTGAATGGAATGGTCTTAGATTGGTTTCTGCTCATGTAATCATCGATGCATTTCTGGAATTTTTTAGCAATCAGACAACCATCTTCCCAACTACACTCCGAGTATGGTAAGCCCTGCCATTTGCACAGGTAGTCTGGATAACCAGCTGCTGACTTCTGGTTTGAATGTCCTGGTCAAAAAAAAAAAAAAAAATCAGACTTATTAAGCTATACACATCCAGTGTTGCAGATTATATTGAGAGCAGAGTGCTTTATATATGCAAAAATACCTATTATTCGCTCTACAAGCTGGTACTGAGAACGCAGGTCATCCATTAATTCTTCCTGACAATTGAAATATTCAATATCCTCTGGAGACGCTGCCTTCAACCTGGTGACATGGAAAAAAATAAAATTGAAATTTAACAATGTATGTATTGTTTTATGTATTATTGTAGGGTCTACCTTACAATATAAAGCATAAAGCAAAATAAAAGACCGCAAATTTCTGTGAGCAGTGTTAATCCCCATAGAAAAAATAAGAAACTTTAGAAAGTTGATATAGTGCTGTGGCAACCCCCACAATCTGCAGAGCTGGTGGATTACTGTTATTTCTAATAGTTTCCAGAACAAGACAGCAACTAATTTTCTTTTTCTTCTCATCCTAGTTAGTGCTAAAGTGTTTGTATTCCTTTCTTTTGGGGATTTTTGCCATCTTTCTGACAGGTTTATTTTGAATTATCAGTCCAATAACAGTTTCTTTCACTTACATTATTGTCTTTTATTCAATAATATGATTATGACATTTCCTGCTGCTCAATGTTTAAAACACTTTAGCATGCAAAGAGCTCTTTAAAAGCTTTCTTAAATCAGCAGTGCCAAGTTAAAACGCTTACCATTTTTTCTTCTCCTGGTCCTTCTTCTTAAAATTGTCCAATTTCTTCATGCCCTTGACATTCTGTAACTTGAGTGTCTCCTCAGTCTCCCAGGTGTTATGGATATGGGCCCAGTTCTTCCACTTTATCAAATACTGGATATCACCAGCTTCTTTGTTGGGATCAAAATTTGCATTTGGATCTCCATCTGCCTCGATAGCGTATACAGTTGTTGAACTGCCCGTTGCTGTTAGGAAACATAAAGAAACAGTGCTTAAAATGTATTTACTTAAAGACTTGAATAGACCATAAGGAATGTTGAGCTGTTTGTGTCACACAAAGATCAAAATAATAAAATTTACCTCATTGACTTTGCACCTAATTCTGGGCGATTCCTATTTCAGCGTCAATTTAACCAGAATGTATGACATATTTGATCTTGACTGTGTTTCTTACCTTTTTTCCTCCCTATCCTGCTGTCCATTACTCTCTCCAGTGTTTCAAACTCATCTTCTTCAGGCTGTGGAACATCTTCACCCATAACTTCAACCAGATCATCTGAGTCAGTCTTCAGCTCCTCGTCCTCCTTATAGCTAATGTTGACCGTGGCTTGCCGCCGTGGCCCTCCAGATGTAATTTTCTTAAAGTTATCATCCTCATCGTCAGATGATGAACTTTTCTGGGCTTTTTTTCTCTGGGTGTTGCTTTTTTTTCCATTTCGAAAGTTCATCCTGAGACATGAATAATAGATAAAGAGGCAGTGAAGTTTAACTCTTTACATTCCTTCACAAAACATCAGATCCAGAGCTAAACAGCTGAAGTGAGTTACTGTGACGAAATAGTTAAAAGAATAGTATAAAATAGCGTATCTAAGCAATAATTAAAGACCATCTATCAACTCACTTGGTTGGAGGCTTCCTGCTTTTGATTTTGTGACTTGGCTCATAGTCTGATGCTGTTTCAGACTCTTCTGCTGATGAGTCTGACCCAGAACCACTACCAGATTCTGAACCTGATCCAGAGTCAGAAGAACCAGATTTTCTTCTCATTTTGGATCCACTGGAGGAGTCCGATTCATCACTACTTGAAGAGTCCTGGAAAAACATACCACAAAAGATTAAAAAAACAAAACAAAATGCATGAAAAGTCAGATTACCGGTATGATCATTTGACTTAGGTACACTTATGCAATACCTAATTGTTGACTAGCTTCCATTCAAATAGCAAGAAAAATGTTTTTGGGGAAGGGTTAGGGTCTATAAGAGTATAAAACAAACCTCATCCGATCCACTATTTGATGAGCTTTGTCTCTGTTGTTGTTGTTGTTGCTGCTGAAGCTGCTGTTTCCTGAGCATAGCAGATCTTTGCACTGCTAGGATACTTGGGTTCGACTTCCAGAACTGCAACCAATGAATGCAGTCAAAGATTAGCAAAAACAGGAACAGTACACTGCAAATGTGCCAGACCGGTTAAATAAAATCTACGTTTTATTGAATGGTCCAGGGTTTTGCCCAACCCTGCTGTTCTAAGCTAATGTGTAATGCAAGGGTCAGAGTGTGGTGATATACAGCCATAGCCCTTTTCCATGAGTACCATGATTGACTCAACGCGACTCGTTTTTCATTATCAGCTAATGTGAGCACGGTCAATATAGCAATGTGGCCAAAAGTCTCAGGGTATCATTTATCACAAACACATGCATGTCAAAGCAATAGTATACACTACTTGGCGTACGGCTTATTGTCAGACCCAAGGACCACAGGGGTGTGTTTTGTCCTCATTGTTGGGTTTTAAGAATTGCAGGTTTAATTTTAGTGAAGGAGTCACTTTAATGACGCATCAAGTTACGCCATTGACTGGCCAATCTATAGCAAAGTGTCTGTTGATGTCAAATTTTCAGATTTCCTCAGACTCTTCAGAACCCCGACCGGGTAGGTGTTTAAAAACAAACAAACAAGCAAGCAAACAAACAAAACAAAACAAAAAACAAACAAACAAACAAACAAACAAAAAAAGACGACAAAACTGGTACCAGATACCATCACCTAATGGAGTCGAGCCGAATAGGTACTAATGGAAAAGAGTACATCTGTAAACCACATCAACAAGGCAAGTTGTATGAGATCCTTAAGATATGATAAAACCTTATTAACAAGACTTTGTTTGTGATATTAATTTTGGGTTTAACATGGAGAAAATGAAAAGAATATGGAAAAAAACTGATAGCACCCTAGCACAGGTCTTTTAAACCCACTGAATGCTTTTCAGGGAGTTTTTAGAACAGTGTGTTAGTAACTTTGTTATTAACACACCATTTTTAAATAGTTTTGAGACCGGATGCTTTTAACAATAAGAAGACAGTGCTAGTCTGTTTTATGTGCGGGTTAAAGGAGATATCTTAGCCAAAAATGACTTCAAGGTTCCTCCCTGTAGTAGTACAGGCCAAGGTAATGCTAGGGCCAAATATAACAACCTCAGTTTTTTTCAAATTTTAAAAGTAGAAAATTACATGTCATCAAGTGCCTGCAGCACTATTTTCATCACTATTTTATTGGCCTGTCATGTCATCTGTCAAAACATGAATAGATTGAGTTCTGTCCAGATTATATTGATCATGTCTCAGATTTATATCAAGGAAAAGTTATTTAGTGATAATTATCTTTATCATTTTATCACCTAGCCCAATGCTGTACTAACCTCTAGTAGGACAAGCACAGAGACCACTGTCCACTGTCAACGGCCATAAAAAGATCATACTAGCACTGTATGATAGTATGGCAGTAAGACCTTCACTAGTACTGTTTATGTGCTATTAAAATGATTTTTAATTAACAAAGACAGCTGGATGATTTGTCTTTTCAATCAATGCTTTAATTGCAGCCATCTATTAAACTGATAATTCTTAAAACTCAATAAATAGCGATCAACTTCACTTTTAAGTAAACTTGACAGTGGCAACCAAAAAGCTTAGGCAACATTTTTACAAGTGCTTCTCTAAATAATATCATGTTTGTACATATGCAATAGAAAATAGCAGCCCACCTTTTGGGAATTTAAAACTTTATTTTTACCTCAGCTCCATCAATGTTTGACTTATTTGGTGGTTCGATCTTCTCCTTTGACTTTTCTGTGTCAGAATCGGATTGGCTGCCAGAGTCTGAGCCACTTCCTGAGTCACTGCTCCCTGATTGGCTGCTGCTGCTGGAAGAGCTGGAACTCGAGCCTGAGCCGGATCCTGAAGCTGAACCCGATCCAGAACCGGATTCATCATCAGAATTACTGTTACATATAAAGACATTAGTAATTACTAGATGAATCAAGTTCTCAAAGCAAAACATTACAACAGGTTTTACATACTTGAGCAGAAATAACATAACAAAAGTTGGGTTTCCCATATCAGAAACAGAAATCATTTAACCCCTTGGAGTCTCAACTGCTCACTCTCCAACCCCTCTCCTGCTCAGCCTGAAGGTGGAGATTGACACATGACACATAGGTGTATGGAATCAAAAAGAGGTGCAGCAATGCCTTCCAAAGAATTCTATATTTAAAAATTCTTGCTATACCATGAATGATTTTCTATGCAAATATAAATAAGACTATTTTGTCATAAACAGCAATAATCAACTGTTTCTCCAGTAAATATATCATGTCACAATATGAAACCACCTGCATCACTCATATCTCCAGCTTTAGAGAGCCATTAGTGACAATAGTGGAGCAGTACAAGAAATCCTGCCTGTGACAGGGATGGGCATCGGGATTTTATCATTATCAATTCTATTTATCAGGGTTGTCACTTTATTAGAATTTAAAGTTTGATACCAATACCCAGGAAAGCACACGATTCCATTTCCAGGGCAAAAGTATCATAGCATGCTGCTAACATGGACACTGAATGTAATGATGTGAATGGGAACAGGACAATGACCAAGAACACAAAAATGAACTGCTGTGAGACAACCCTGATGGATTCTCATGGACTTGTCAAAACCAACAGACTTAGACAAAAACTTTTTTTTTTGTTCAGAATAAACAATATAAATTGACACAAGTTGTTTTGTTTTTTTTACTGTTAGGAACTGGAACTCAGTCAATCCTATACCCATAGACGAGAGCTGTGGGGAATTTGTAATTTGATTTGATATACCTTTATTAGTCCCACAAGGGGACTAATAAAGTAATGCAAGTAAGAAAACCTTTTTTATACAGCACCTTTCACAGGTGAAAAACCACAAAATGCTTTACAATAAAAACAGGCATGAACAAAAACACAGAAGATTAAAACATAAAACAATATACAACCTGAAACTAGTTAAAAGCCAGTCTAATTAAATCAGTCTTCAGCTGCTTCTTAAAAGAATCAACAAAACAGCGCAAACACGGAGGTAAGGCATTCCACAATCCAGGGGCCACAGCTCTAGAGGATTTATCCCCTCTGTTCTTAAAGTGAGTTTGTGGGATTATTAACAATCTTTGACTGGAAGATCTCAGACTGCAAGAAGAGTAAGGACTAAAATGTTTAAATGAATTCTAAAACGAACCAGTAGCCAATGTAAAGAGATTAAAACTAGCGTAATGTGCAGTCTCTTTCATGTGTTGGTTTAAAGCCTAGCAGCAGCATTCTGTACCGACTGGGGACGGTCACGTAAACACGTAAACAGACTGTCACACTAACCAAGACGAGCTGAAATAAAGGCATGGGTAATCATCCTTAATTCAGCTTTTGACAGAAGAATTCAAAGTTTAGAAATATTTCTCAGTTGAAAAAACAAAACAGTTTCAAATTGATCCACGAGAATGGCTCTCCAAAGACATGGCTAAAAAAATATATATATATAACACCAAGGTTTCTGAATTTGGATGCTGAGGGATGACTATAACGTGTGGTACCTTTAACAAGCAATTTATAACCAACAGTTATAGATTAGTATTAGGGAAATGCTATACTGTCTCTATGTAGCTTTAAGTGCTTCACTGCAGCTAAAGCTAGCTAGGTTTCAGGTATTCATTTCTCTACTACTTTCTACACTCACATATACAGGATTTTATAAAACTGAATTATAATAAATGTGTAATTGTGTACATATTTTTCAGTTAAGTAAAAAATATAAAATGCATAACAAATGACATAAACATTTGTATTGGCTACTGACAAAGGGCCTCCGATGGTGTAGCATTTGACACATTTGCCTGGCAAGCAAAAAATTGCTTTGATTTGATTGGGGTTGCATCCAGAAAAAACTGTGCCAAATCAAGCATGTGCTGCTACCTTCTGTGGCAACCCCTTGTCACAAGGGAACAACCAAAATTAGATCTCTCCATCACAGACACCTTCTGACGGTTGTTACTATCGGTCAGGTGTATGGTGACAATCTAGTATGTAAGGTATGAGATTATGTTCTAAATAAGTAAACAAGAAACTGTTATTTCTATTTGTGATAAAAAATAAATAAATAATCAATACCTGGATTCTCCACTGCTGTTGCTTACACTTTCATCCTCACTGCGTCCAGCCATGCTGAAGTCAAAAATATATAGACTTCAACCTGGCAACCTGTAGTATTACGGTCCACGTGTTTAACCTGTGAGCAAAAATACACACAAGTTTAAAAAGAACTGCATGCTACAAATGCTACAAGTACTTGGGGTTATATTATTACTCGTTGAAACAAGAATAATATCAGGAATAGAATTTCACAACAACATGCATTAAAATATCTGATTAGGTGGAGCTTGATAAAACTCAGATCCACATGGCAAAGTAAAAGCTTAGTGTACCATCCGTGACTGACTACAACCAATGCATCAAAGCTTGTCCTGTGAACCATGCAAGCAGGGACGCAAATATACTTTCGCTAAATTAGTTTCAATTGAAACCATTTCAAGACATCTATCAGGTCTGTGGTTTCATCCTGAGAGAAGTGAACCGCGTCTGAAACACAGATAAACGTGTTGAGATATGACTATTTCAAGTTAAAACTAGAAAAGTGTGATCTGTGTGGATGGCTGTCACTACATGCTACTTAGCTGAACGTCATTTATCCCACACCGCAGAGGCCTATCAGGCCTGCACTATACCAGCGTGTTTTCATGTACACATGAAGCTCCGTGTGTACCCGAAGAAGATGAAAAACTAAATAAATAAATAAAAATAAAATCAGAATAAATAGTTTCAGGACACCCTCAAGTCATCACTTGGGTACACTATCACTATGGTTACAGTTTAGCAAGTAGCTCAAGCTAACTAGCTATTACCGGCTAACGATGGCAGTATTAGCGATTGGCGGGTAGTAGTAGCGTATGCAGACATAGCCAGCTATAAAGAACAAATATACAAAATAAGATTCAGCACAAAACCTGCAACCACCTGATTACCTGTAACCACTTTGCTATGTTTATCTAGCTACAGTTTGCTAGCCGCTTTATGCTGTGCTATTGTTTTCTGGATTTAAAATCCTACACGTGACAACTGTGAACTTTATACCTTTACGGTATGCACCGCAACCAAGTAGCTCAAACTGTACGTACCTTTGGTACTTTGTTTCATTTTGTGTCAATGTGGGTGAAATAAACATGAGGAGAACTGGCTCACAGGCCATCACAAGGGCTGTCAAGGCAAACAGCATTAGCTAACGCTATGAAGCACGAGGCTAGCACAGAAGCTAACAAAATTAGAAAACTTTGCTCTAATAGGAAACCAGTAGAATGATAACTTTAGAGTTACAGATGATACTCAAAGTTAATCATCAATAATATTTAACTATGTAAATATATGCACAATCAGTGGATTGGGATGAACAGTTAAACAAATTTAGTATTCATCATTAAACCCACAAAACCAAATTAGCTAACCAACTTCACCCTCTCCCATCTTGTTTTCATTCGCTGTTCACTTCTCGCGGCTTTTACAACATCAACATGCAACGTTAGCTTACTTTTCGCTAGCGTAAGGACTAAGTAACTAAATGATGTGTGTTACCTGTCTTTAGTTTAGGTTACTCGTGAAACTCCGATAAAATATTTGTCTAAACCAGCCTTTCCAGTCCAGGGGTCCTTTCTTCTTTTATTTAACTGGCGAGCTAGCAGCTGCTGGTAGCTAATGCTACCGTAAACTTGCTAGCTATCTCCCGGTTAGGGAGCGCAGCCCGAAAGACTCCGGTCGATAGAACTGGTAGAATGTTGGTTTTCCTCTTCTTAACCAAAGTCCCGTTTGCCGTTTTAGAAGTTACAAAATACAGTGCCCGTTGATAAGCAGCGACTGTAGAAAGCTAGCATTTCAATCCAGTGTCTTTCCACAACCGGCCTCCGCCATGACGCCGTAGGGTTCACTTCTCCAGGAAACCCCGGACAGTGACGTAACGACTCTGCTCCTTACTCCTCCACTGTAGCAGCAGGAAACGTCGGTTTCTCATAAGTCGTCTTTATCTTTATCGGGACAAATGGAAATAAAGCCAGTCTGATAATTTAGGTCATCACAACAACAAGGTTATACATATACAAGGTCGTACATAAAAGTCCGTCTTGTTTAAGGAATTACGATAGCCGTCAACCATAGTTTTTGTAGTTTGAAATGAAACCCTTCTCCAAACAGTGTGTGTGTTTGATCCACTTAACGTGCTTTCTCTGCTCTTGGCGAGTGTTCCTTATATATAAAAAATGCATTTTGAAAAACAAGTACGTGAATCCAATACAAACTCACACGTACAGTCACCTGGGCTTTCAGAAACAAAATAGCTATTTAGAATAGAGATTATTTTAAATAAGCATGCCTGTTTTAGAGGCAGTGACAGCCGCACGCGCGCTATCTGAAAAACTATCCGCAAGCAGCAGAAAATTAAACCCTTATGTAGCAACATCACCACCTGCTGGCGACATTGTCTACTGCATGCTGAATGGACCTCATTTTACTTCTGTAACAAATTTGACATTAAACAGATATGAATTGGTCGATAGTGCATACACTGATAGAAATATGACGGATATGCCTGTTAACTCTGACAACAAGATGATCTGCTTCACGGAATAAGGGGGCATTAGGTCGGCAGAATCACTGCATGTGTTTGTGGGTATGGACCAATAGGAGGTGATCCAGGGATGGCGAAGCTCCGGAAGCTCATATTCTGCATCTGTAAATATTTCAAAGCAGTAAGGATGCTACTGATGAGCTCCGAGGATACCACATTTGTGTCCACAGATCGCCATCAAATTTATCCAGCATAGTGATGTTAAAGTTATAGGCGACCAAACAGAATAAAAGCAATGGGGTGACTGATGGATAAGATAAACGGACTGTGCTCCAGAGGGTGAGTATATGACCGCAAATATCGATTCATTTCGCCGCATCTTTGTAACAGCTTCATTTAGATAGAATTTATATGACAGAAAAAACATGAGTTGACCCGATGATAATGTTCCAGGACAGGAATTAAACCTTGCAAATGATGCGGATAAAATGTGACACAGAGGCGTGTCCCAAAAGATCACTGGCGTGAACCCTTCTGTTGCAGGGGCAAGCATATGATTCGCTATGCTCTGTCGCACATGTAAGGATATTTTTATGATTAAAAGGCACGGATCACAGTTTAGCTTTAGCAGAACACACGTTACAAATGCAAAAATGGAGCTTGTGTTCAGCAGTAACACAGAAGTGAACTGTGGGCTCCTCCACTGCGCATGATTTGCTGCTTCTCCGTATAATCCGTTTATACCACAGTATGACACAGTTGTGTCTTAATGGCCCACTTGGGTTTTTTTCTGTTCTGGTGTGTGTGTGTGTGTGTGTGTGTGTGTGTGTGTGTGTGTGTGTGTGTGTGTGTGTGTGTGTGTGTGTGTGT
>NW_024582474.1:1699024-1741596 GCF_018398535.1 Haplochromis burtoni | reverse complement strand
AATTTTGTGGAGAATACTAACAAGAGTCATAGTAAGAACACGGTATGGTAATCATATTGATGTTGATATTGATCATATTGTGGGTCAATTTACACATTCTCCATTTTATTTGGTCATGTTTCTCCTGTTTTTGCCTTAGTTACAAGTTGTTTTTGTCTTACAGATGTAACAAATTAAGATTCTTTCTTTCACTTTTACGATTGCATGTTCTGGTCTTTGCAATTTATTTTTATTCTATGGAAAGGAAGGTGTGGATCAGTTTTGGATGAGGTGGAGTTAGATTAGGTAAATCAGTAAACACCTATAATTTTTTTTAAACATTTAAAATCAAGTTGTGAGACAGTAAAAAAAGGTTGGGAATAAATGATCAACACTGCTCTTAAGAAACACTGTTCTTTGATCTGTTTCTGAAAGTAAAATGACTGTAAGAAAAAAATAATATGGTGAATAATGATCATTTAAATATGCAGCATACAGATGCCTGAACAGAAAAGGAAAGAAATGTCTTTAAAACATGGTGCAACACACCATTTGAGAATGTTTAATTATAGAAAACACGAACTTGATGGAAACAAAAAGGAGAACATAATTACAACATGAATACGGAAGCTCTACTGCAGTGTGAACATAGGCAGAAGAACTCAATACGCATTTATGCCATATACAAAGTTAAGCACACCCACACTAGCACTCGTCCATGAAAGTACAGTTTAAAATAATGTACAGAAAAGTACACAAGATACTTGATAGTACACTAGGAAACCATCAGAAGAAGCAAGTGGTAGACACTATTTATATTTAAAGTAGAGACCTGCTGCCAGTTCATTTTAAATTTCTTTTTATTTTTATCTGACCAACCTGAAGAATGTGAGTATGTCACTGTTCAGATGTACTGGTTAAAACATTAGTATTTTAGACAGATATTAAACATTTAAAGGTTTAATCTGAGCTTTGTTTGTGGTATTTATAGATCATATAACCATAGCATGTTAAGCTAACCGAGTGTGCACTATTATTTTTTCAGTGTAGTGCTAACGTGTATGATGGTTTTTAATCTAAAGAGTATACATCATTATTCTAGCATATATGAGGTTTGTGCAATGTTGAGATGGTATGGCTCTCCACAAGGTGGAGCCATATGGTATATAGGTAAATGAAATCTTCCAGTAGTGATGCTTATGTTAACAGAATTTTGATAATCAAACTTTCAAACTAAAACCTTTAAAAAAATTCTCCCAACTGTTACTAAAATTAAAAGTGGTCAGAATGCATACTAAAGCTATGTATGTGTATGTCACTGCATTTCAGAAGGTACCGGTGAAGTCACGTTTGTATTACCTGACCGTTTTGGATACATGCAAGCACTTAAATGTTACTCTTAATATTTAATTTACACCCAGAAGGTAACAATTAAAAGTTGTGTAAAAACAGCTGAGAAAGTGAAGTCAGTTCACTTCCTCCACAGTGGTAAGACACATAAGTTTGACATAGTTGCAATAAGGTTACAGTACAAAGACCACTAAATGTACAATTGACATCACAGGTTGAGATTTTTTCCATTTCCCTGAGCATCAACTCCAAAGAAACCTTAGCCTCCTTAGCCCTGAAGTTAAAGTTAAATCTGCATAAAACAACTTTAGCTTGAAATGTCAGTGTTACACAATCTCTTTCATGCCCTTCTCTCTTTTTCTTTTACTTTTACTCAGACCCAGTCACAGAGATTACTGCAGTAGGATCAAGTGATTCAGAGTTTTTTTCTATACTTGTAACATCACAGTTTTATTTTTAAATAAAATCCTTCTTTATTTGGCTATAACTATCTGAAATTGTAAAAGCAACCCAAAACAAAAACGAGCCTTTTCTTGATGAAAAAAAAATAATGTCTGTTCATTTTAATCATGACTGGTATTTTTTCAATAACTTCAAAAACACTCTTGAATTTCCTTTGTACTCACTTAGATACATTCTGATATGTGCTATCAAATTGTAATGAAAGAAAAAAAAAGCAGAGATAAAGATCATTATGATAAATAAAGGTACTAAGTACTAAAACAGTAGTTAGCTCTGTGTTTTGATTTTCATGCATAACTGTGTTTTCAAATTATTTTGGTAACCACCCAGTTACAGTCTAGTAGAGCATTAAATGTATTCAGAATTTAGTCATGTTTGCAAATGATTTACTGTAATGTACTGTAAAGTTTTCATTATGTGTGTAAACCATAACCCATTAAGAGTCTGTGATATAACTCTACACACCAAAGAGTTTTATAACCACATAACCTCATAAATTTACATCCTTGTTTAATAATGTTTTAAACTATAGACGGATATTTCATTCTGTTCCAATTAAAATCCACAGGTCAAACAGGATAGTTAAACCAGCCCATTTTAGAGATGAAGAGAAACGTAAGTATAAGTAGTAGGTGAGAAACTTGGTGTGATCACACTATACTTCTGAAAGGAAATGTTTTAAACGGTCTTGACAAAGTTACAGAAACACACCACCTCCTTACAGTTGTAGTTCATGCATTTTACATTTTTGTGCAATTTTCAGCTTACTTGCAACTGATTGGAAACATTTTGGCCATGACCACATCAGCCAGAGCTTGCAGCTTCAAGGACGATCGAGGATGTACATATGCATGCATGTGTGTCTTTGTTTTAGTATGTGACGAGTTTTACACACACCAAAGCTAGCTGGCGCTTCCTGAGTGGTAAACACGAGTGACTGACTGTCCCTGTCTGCTTTCCACCACCCTGTGCTATTTTATACTGACACACACACATCGAGAGTTTCAAAGTGTTGATGTCAGAAAACTCGAAGTATCACGTTTATTACCTGTTTTTAAAAAATACATAAAACTCTCAATTGGGAACACAGGTAACAGTAAATACATGCAGGTAACAGCCAAGCTCACTTATGAAGAAATATTTATATAATATTATCCAGAATAATTTTTAAAACTAAAGATGATGAGATTGAAGATAACATGGAACAACATGACTGACATAAACATGTTGAAGACCCACCAAGCTCGGAAAAAACAGCTCTAAAATTCATTATAAGATTTGAATTTTTGAGATATGATAAAACATGTGAAATACATCATAGCACATACCAAAAAAAGCCAAATGTTAACATTTTTTTAAATACAAGAAATAGATGAAAAAGAACTATATTTAACAAGTACATTCTCTTAGATAATCTCACATTTTTTACAGGCCAGAAAGAAAATATCAAACAGTAATTTCCCCAAAAAAATAACGTTCCACCCGAGTTAACGATGAATTTGAATTACACATTTTATTTGTGTTTTTGGTGTTGCCACATCATTTCCTGTTGTCTTGTTGGTCAGTGTGCAGATTAAAAAAGGGAAGTATAAGAGTTAAATTGTCAAGGAAGTCGTTGAAATGAGGAAGCTTCAGAGCTCCACCGCTTTACTGTGTGTCAGTACTTAAAGTAAAGGTTAACCTGCTTCATCTGGAAAACACAACCAGGATACCCGTGAGTGTAAGCTCCCTGGTTTTATGAGATATTGACAGCACTTTTTTTTTTTTTTGTCAGGAGCTGACTGAATTTAAGATGACCTGTTCATGTATTGCTCAGACTGTTGGAAGTTGATATACTGAAGGGCTGAAAAACTCAACTGGGCTCTGAAGTTGAACAGTGGAACTAGTTCACAACAATATCTACAGTAAGTGTAGTCTTTGTGTCTTCTTTCAAAAACGACTATTTAAAATTTACCAGTAAGCTACATTTGACTGTCTCGTTAACGACAATAATTATACTTCCTCTTTTTTTTACTGTCTTATCGAGGCTTACCATTTCTCACTAACTGCTGACTTGTTTTTGATCAGAAAAAAAAATCTGCCCTACAGTGTGAGATCATTTTCATTTGTTCATTTGTCACTTGCTGCTGTGCTTGTTTTGGGAAGTAATAATTATGTTCAATGAATAATACATTTAAAATCATTTAAGTGATTTGGCCATTGTTTTCTTATTTTACCATTCTAATAGGGTTTTTAAAGAAAAGAGAAAAGAATGTTCTGGATCTCGTGTTATCTACAGCGTCAGATTATCAGGAGGCACTTTTAGTATCTTTTTTCAGCTGTGGAAAATAATAAAATACATTTGACCAAAGTGCTTAATTCCACTTCTGAGCCTAAAAAAAACACCAGACATTTCAAATACTCAGCATGATTTCACTGAAACAACTGTCTCAGCTAAAAACTGATCAAGAAATAAAAATAATTGTGTCTAGCATAGCATTTTTCTTTTCTGGCACGTGTCTTTGGGTTCTTTCCAACTGCATAAGCCATTGAATGACACCACAGAGTTTGGGTGTGACACATTAAAGGATGCCCAGTACTGAAATTTGGATTTAAAAAAAAATATCATCAAATTTATCTGTAAACAAAAGTGTTACAGTTAACTATCTGAACTGTCTTGACAGTGACAGCATTTTAGTGTGACGTATTTATGACATGAGATCCGGGACAGCTTTTATACAAAAGTACTCTAACATTAATTCTATTTTTGAGGGAAATTTATTTGTAGTCCTCGTGTTTCGTTAAAGAAAAGGAAAACCCTACTCCATTTAGTAGCTGTTCTACCATATATCTATCTCTACGTGTGAAGTTATGGATGCTAGATTTAATTGTTTTTTCTGCACATTGAAAGCTATTTGTACATTCCTGCTTAGCAAGTAAAATGATTAAAAAGGATCAACTGCTAGTGACTAGCATTTCATTGAAAACAAAAAATACAAAGTACAACTCAATCAAAAATAACATCAAACAGTCTGAAAGGAAGGTAGATTCTCAAGGAGAGCAGAGTTCAAGAGGTCTGTAGTGTGATGACATTGTCAGGAAATACCAGAAGCTGCTTATTTTAGGTCACAAATGTGCAGCTTATTCCCTTTTAAATTTTTATTTTCAATGTTAGACTGTTGTGCATTACAAACAGGAAAGATTTTGTTAACTGTTAAATGGAACAATGGGGTCATAAAAACAAGGTCAGTGCACTGTCTTAATATCTGCAACAGTTAAAAAAATGTCTAAACCTTGTATTTATTTATTTATTCTTTTATTTAATCGGTTAATCTAAGGTTTCATTTTATAATCACTGTGGTCACTTTACTTTAAGAAAAGCTGGAATTGTCTTGCTGAAACTAATCATGTGCACAGTGATCTGAAAAAAAGGCCTACCAATGATGGTCAGGTTTTTAAGGTCACCATCCTTGCAACTTTTCAGCTGAGTTTTAGTTTTCATTATGTGTACATTAATGGTTGTTGAATTTGAAATGGTTCTGTCTAACCAGCAAAAAAATGTCATACTTTCAGTTGCAGTCTGCATTCAGCATTAAAATAGATTCATATTTCTCTCAAAGAAGGAAGTGGTTTGTCAAAGTTATTTTCTTCCCAAAGTTGATCTATCGCTTGTTGGTGTCCAGGATATACTTTGGTATCTTTAAAATGTTAGTAAAGGCAAATGAATCCTTATATTTTGGTGACTTGGTCAGGTTAGTTCCACATAAGAACCTAAAAACACAGTAAAGACAATAATAGGTGAAAAAGTCAGGAACCTGTCTATGTGGTGTCTTTATGGCTAAAACATGGCCAAAACCTTTGACAGCTCAGACTTATTTCTGACCTTTGTGAGTTCAAAAAGCAATGCTGCTGAAACCCAATGATAACTTGCTTTGTGTGCTTTAGTTTACATTGCAAAGCAGGTAGTCAGCTCTACACGAAAAAAAAAAAGTATCCAAATTTTATAAACACTATCACGTCATGTCTTCTGGGAACTTAAAGTGAGCTTGAGCCATTTAAATATTGTGCTTCAAAAGGTTAAAGTTATTGTTTTTTCAGATTTTGGTTTTCATGCAAAAGAGCAGCTGTGCTGTGCAAATTTAGACAGAGTTAAAAATAACACAAAACAAAAAATTCCCCGGAAACAAAAATACTGCTGTGTTTAAACCGGCAGAAACTAATCACCATTTTTGCATTATGAAAGACTCAAAACACAAAATGGAATACACATTTGCAAACTAAGAAAATCATCACACATGTTGACTTTTCAGTCACCATATGCTGGGATTGTTTATTGTTTGTGATTCGATTGTGGGATTCAGTGCTAAATGATTTATCATGTCATGCAATTCTACTTGAAATCTGTCTCATTTCCTATTTGTTTCCAATTTTTGTTTTTAGGTGAATTTCATCCTAGTGGAAGAAGTTTGTGAAGGGACTTCCTTAAAGGGAGCCACTCACCAAAAGCCAGTATGGCTGACAATGTAAATTCATTGCCATTCTTTTATGGCAATATTACCAGGGAAGAGGCAGAGGACTACCTGCGGCAGACAGGCCTAAGCAATGGCCTGTACCTCCTACGCCAAAGCCGAAACTATCTTGGAGGCTTTGCACTGTCCGTGTCAAATGCAGGCCGTTGTTACCACTACACAATTGAAAGACAGCCCAATGACATGTATGCTATTGCTGGTGGTAAGAGCTACAGAAGTCCCGTTGATGTGATCGACTACCATTCCCAAGAACCAGACGGTCTTGTGTGTCTGCTGAAGAAGCCTTGTAACAGGCCCAAGAACATGCAGCCGAAAGTTGGGCCGTTTGAGGACCTGAAGGAAAAACTCATACGGGAGTATGTAAAGCAGACCTGGAACCTGCAGGTAAGTTTCAGCTCTATTATATAATATAAGAAAACCATATTTGAAATGAGAAGTCAGAACTTTATGGAATACCATAGCAAACTAAATGATGGTTTTTTGCAGTTTGGGCTTTATTTACATTTATGATAAAAGTCACCAACATAATTGTTGAGATGTTAAAAGTGTATTTTACATTTTACACACATTAAATTTTGTTAATAAACCCTAGGCCTAGAAAAAGCATATAATTGCAGGAAGTAAAGAAGGTCAGAGGAAAGTCACTTTGGTCTGTCTCCAATTTTGGTAATAATGTTACTTTGACTTCTTTTAAATAATGCTACTGTGTTACCATATCTTGATCAAAAGGCTACCTTTAAAAATTGTCCTCATTAGTAGACCAGACCAGATAAGACCATCATGGACTCCCAGTAATGTTGAAGGGAATCAACAAAATTTCCATTTAAGCATTGCTCACTTCAGGAGGCCCAAATAGCAACTGATAGCTCAGGTTGTGTTGATGTTCTAGTATCTCCACCACAACAATAGTGGTATCCAATCTGTCTCTTCCATACTGAAAATTCAATAATGATGGATTGGATTTATATAGCGCTTTTCAAGGCACCCAAAGCGCTTTACAATGCCACTATTCATTCACTCTCGCATTCACACACTGGTGGAGGCAGCGATGGTTGTAGCCACAGCTGCCCTGGGGCAGACTGACAGAAGCGAGGCTGCCATATCGCACCATCGGCCCCTCTGGCCAACACCAGTAGGTAAAGTGTCTTGCCCAAGGACACAACGACCAGGACAGAGAGCCCAAGAATCAAACCGGCGACCTTCCGGTTACAGATACGCTTCCCAACCCCCTGAGCCATGGTCGCCCAGATAAATGGCTATCTCAACTATTCCTCAGACTCTGCTGCTTGTGCGTCACTTCTTGTTCTCAATTGCACTTGGATGTATGTACAAAACCACTTCTTAGACAGGCGCAATATGTAAGTCAGCCATTATACCTGGATAAATCTAGAGTTAAAGTGAGTTTTACGAGTGTGCCCTGGGTGGACGTAGGCAGCATTAATCTAGCTTTATATTACAAGTGCAGCTAAGTGTGTTGCCTGTTTGCAGGGTGCAGCTTTGGAGCAGGCCATCATCAGCCAGCGACCTCAGCTGGAGAAGCTCATCGCTACCACTGCTCATGAAAGAATGCCCTGGTTTCATGGAACAATAACACGAGAAGACTCTGAGCCCAGGCTTCAATGTGGCCCGCGTGCAAATGGAAAGTTTCTGTAAGTATTATATTAATTCTCTTTTTATTAAATTATTTGCTGTGTTTGCAGGCAGTAGTATAAAATCCTATAAAAAGCCAGAAGAATAATATCATTCCTCTCATGGTAAAATTTTACACTGCACCTTTTGGTTCTGGTCTGAAAAATAATTGTCTTTTCATGTTTCATGTTCATGATCAATAAATTTTAGAAAACCAGTTAAAACATAGTTTTAAAGAACTGCTTGCGGTTACTACATGGATTGAATTTGAGTTCTATCTGACAGGGTAGAAAAATCTAACTGAAGAGCATTTAGAGTTATGGCTTGGAAGAAAACCTCTTTATGGACTTTACGATTCCATATTTATATTCATAATTTTTCTATTCAATAAAATGAATCACTTGTACAAGTTTAGCTGGGAAACCTGCCACTGATAGTGTGTGCAAATAGTGTGCATTGAATTGACACAGCTGAAGAGACCTTAACCATGATGGAAGACAAAATATTAAAACATCTGTCTGACTCTGGACTAATTGCTTTTAAAATGGCTTTTTTTTGTATTTTTCATACAGTGATTCTCGTGCTGAACTTCTACATTCTTGCCCGTGACAAAATGGCCCTCATGGCACTAGAAAAGACCTTGAAAAATGTAACGAGGTGTTGTTTTACAAACAAATGACATTGGTTTAATGTGGTTTTAATATTTCAGTTCCTCTTAGCTTCACTTTGTAAGAAGTTAGCTGGTAAAAGAATATTATTCAACTACATTTGCATTTTAAAAATATTTTAGTTTAACGTTCACTATGTTCATTGTGTTCATAGCATTCCTAACTGCTAAATAGAGTAAAAAAAACATTACCACATTGGTAGAAATGTGACAAAACCTATAAGTGGTTCATGCACAGTAAATTGTTTTGTTATTTAATATTAATGTATTAATTCATTCAGAAAAGGATGCTTTTGGGTTTTTTGTTTGTTTGTTTGTTTGTTTGTTTGTTTTAACCCTGTAAAACAGTGAAATCAGACTCAAACGTTCAGCTGTTTCAATGACAGTAGAAGTCTTATTCAGATTCATTGTCTTACTTCATATTGCTGAGGTCTGGCCAAAACAGTAAATTAATTCATTATACACACAACACTGCAACATCACCTGGAATTGGACTGAGTCAGTTATTTATTTCACTGTTTTAAAGACAACATCAACAGAGTCTTTTCATTTATTTTCAAGAAAGCCATACAATATTCTGTAACCCAAATCCTCTCAGAACTTGACATTTTAATAACCTCATGAGGTTTGCATTTGGTTTGCCTTTACTTTACCTAACTTAACTATATGTTTATTTCAGAGGAGACAAATGAAAGACTATGGTGAGCAGCAAAAGTAAAGTAAAATAGTAATATTATCTGCAGCTTTACAAAATTAGTGAGCAAAAGAATACAGTCTCAGACAACTTACAACATCCAAATACTGAAGAAACACAAGAACAAGCAGGGCAAGTACAGGACTGAAACTAGAACTCCTAAGATTGTGCAGTGTCATCCTTTTTTGTTGCATTTTCTGAGTGTTATCTCAAGAGCTGTGAACTCAAGATCAGTGAAGTGAGAAAAGAAAAAGCAAAGAAATTATTAAAGTTGAGGGTAGCTTTTTTCCCTCCAGGAGCTTCTGCCTTTCAGAGATAGCAAATGATTAAACTCTCACAATGACACGAAACTCAGTTCAGTTATGTGTCTGAGAAATAGGTTGGGCAATGAAAATATTTAGAAATTTCCTTTCCCCTGGGGCAGAACTCTTGAGTATTTCCTATTGAGTAGTTCTCTTATGTAACTTTTATTCTCAAAAAGGTGGAGAATAGATGAAGACTGAAAGATACATATTATGTCAATTTGTTCGTTGTTAAAGTATTTTTTAAATATGATTTTCTAATATGATTTTGTAATGTAATTAATACTGGTTCTGCAAATGAAAAGAGTGGTTGTAAGCTGATTGTTACTAACACACACACACACACACACACACACACACACACACACACACACACACACACACACACACACACACACACACACTACCAACAACGATTGTTCAATTTGATCTTGAACAGATGTTTGCAATAATTAATTTACTATATTGTTTTATGCTCTAAACATTAACAATAGTGACTTATTGCGATTCAGACCATGTCAACAGCAGACCCCAAGCAGAACAATGCTGTGTTCCCTCTACACAGCAAGATTTTAGAATTCTAGGTTACAAGTATAAAGTAACTGTGTGAGTAGTGAAATACATCAAATTCTACAAATGCAAGCAGTCTAAACAAACACAGCTATGTTAGCACTGTATTGCTTCCATTCCATCTTATTACATTTCATTTGTCAAATGCATAAAATGTCTTTTTGCTTTGAAACCACTGAATAAAGTTTGTAAAGTATTTATAGAACCTCAAGCTTCAGTTGAACGGCTGTGGTCTCGCTTGAAGAAAGAGAGGAACATACACATGCACACACACATACACACACATACAGACACAGAGAGACACAAACACACAAACACACTGTGGTTTCCGCTCTGGCAGTTTGCAAAGGACTTCCTGAAGTAGCCAAACAAGAGGGAGACTAACAGCAGGGCAAAATGTAACTGTTCTGTCCCTTCTCTCATGTAACATCTAGCAGGAAACTTACTTTCCACTGAAACACATCATCATGTTATGCTTATGTCTCTAAATTTTATTGAAATTTTGTTAAGAGTGAATCACATACTGCACACATAGCATTCTGGAGCACAGTTATTGATAATAGCACACAGGCTATTAGTTTTACTTCCTGTTTAGTTCTCCTTACTTCTTATTTACTGTAATGTCTCCGTGTGATGAGGTTTTTTTTAAAAATGCTAGTCCATGAAAAAAGTTGCACTTAGCCACAACTTATCACATCTGACACAGTATGTGGTAATAGGCGGGGTAACATGATTTCTCAATTGAAAATTCAGACTAATATTTGGTTTCATTGTGCTTAGTGAGCCATCGTAGATAAATAAAAAGCAATACAGACGCAGCAGTGGAAAATATTCATAATTTTCTGAATTAAAGTTGTAAATTTGCAAAATAAATAAATGAAAACAAACAGAAAAATATACAAATTCATGAGTTCATTCATGAGCACTAGGATTTTAGGCCAATTCAGTTTAGTATTATTGGTATAGCCTCAAATCACAACAGTTGCCTCAAGGTGCTTTCTATTATAAGGTAAAGACTCTACAATAAGTAGGATTTTTTTTACATTTATAGACATTTTTTCTTGTGACCTTGAAGTATTGTGCGTGAATAATGTTAATACATCTTGAAACTGTAAAAAAAGATATTCATTGCTTTTGCGTTCCATAATAGCTATCAGATGAGTTGAAAAACCACCTAATCACTGATTCACAGTTTGCAGTCAGATGTGAACATTTTTGTAGTTATTTAATGGTATATATGTATATAATGAACTACAGAAACAAAAACCGTTTCAAACGATTCTCCCTTTTTTTTCTGTGTGAAGGATTCGGCAGAGAGATGCGAATGGATCCTATGCTCTGTGTTTACTGCATGAAGGACAAGTCATGCATTATCGTATTGACAAGGACTCGGCTGGCAAGCTCTCCATTCCAGAGGGCAAGAAATTTGACACCTTGTGGCAGGTAATCCCAGTGTGCTTTATATTTATGGGCTACTTAGAACATTTCAACAATCTTAATCTGTTTGAAATTGTATGATGTATTACAAGGTGAGGTGGTAAAACTTATGTGTGTACTCTGCCTACACCTCTGTTTAAACACAGCTGGTGGAGCACTACTCATACAAACCAGATGGTCTTTTGCGAGTACTAACAGAGCCCTGTCCAAGGCCTGATGGAGATATTGGTGAGAAACACAAACACAACTAATCGAAATGTGTTTACAGCAAGACTTTCATTGAAAGCAAATTTCACTGCATGTTAACTAATATCTAATAATCGAAACTATAACACTGTATACACAGCTGATTAACATTTGTCTTATTCCATGTTCACAGGGCTGATAGGACGGCCTTTTCTTCCACCGGGCCATCCTAGACTTGGTTCTGCCATTGTAAGTTCCATCTATGTGCATTAATACATTCAACTGAAACAGAAATGCTGGTTAAATTGGCCTCAGCAGTCAGCCTGTATGGGTTACCATTAACCATTACGACACGGGTTGTTTTTTATTATTAGAATGATATGGCTTCTTCAGGAAGCCCTGTATGGTAAAACAAACATAGAAATGTTTCTTGTAATGTGTAGATGAATGTGTGTGTCAGACGACTTCACACATCCTCGTTTGGAGCTATTTTTCCCATTAATCTTTTTCCTATTGTAATAATTTCATGCATGATTTTAATATTACCATTAATGATAACCTCTCTGACATTTTGATTTTTAGCAAAGTGCGACAGATGGATTTTTCACCATCATCAGTAAAGTTCCCGGCATAAAAAAGGTGCATTACACACATCCTGTTTCCTCAGTCATAGTTGCTCACAGCAGTGTGTAACCTCCACCTTCCTTCTACCTCTGCACTTCTTCACTAATGGAATGTGGATTTCTATTTACTAACTCTTTCTTGCAATATTAGTCCTTTGAATTATGTCCTTTCTAATCCCTCTGATAGATCTCACATCCAAGTAAATAATGGATGTCAGTGCACACAAGCTTATTGAATTGGTGTGACATCTTAGTTGGTGTATTTGTAATTATGTTTTAACACCATCCAGAGGTTACCCAGTGCAATTACATTATAGAACCACAAGCAGCCATTTGGTAGCTTTCTATATGTGCTTGTGATAATATTGTCCACATGTAATGTTCCATCCTTTAAAATCCCTCTGCCATTTTTTCTTTTGTTTTGTTTTCTTTTTTATTCTTGTTTTTGCCTGGCTTTGTTACAGTTAAGTTTTGGATCAGATGTCTTTTTTTCTTCCCTTTTTGAATCCTGCAGTTTTATCTTGTACAGTCTTCTTCCTAATTTTTTCTGAGATTTTATGCTTGAGATGTTTGAGAGTCAAAATACCCCCTGACTGTAAACTTGTCTTAAACCCCTTCTTTGAAATCATGTGTTCACTTATTGCAGGTTACTTTCAGCAGTAAGTGCTATTTAGCTATACTTCATGCATTCTCATAATGAATGTTCTTTAACACTGTCTCCTCTGATGATAACAGAACCGACCATCTCGTCCCAGGCCTCCAGATAACTCCAATCCTTATGAAACTAGGATACCCGGTAAAGGTAAAGGTAAGACTGCCTTTGTCAAACCCTATATTGATGTACTGTTGTTCAATTGCTAACTTGCTTGTGCATGTTCCATACTGTGTAAATATTATTTAGCATAGATTCTATGTCATGTTGGGTGTAATCTGGATTGCAGAGAAAATGTACGCTATGCCTTCTGATGATACTGCCTAAAGGAAGCATGTATAATGTAAAAGGAATTAATCTTAGCATGAAACCCTGTGGAACTCCATAAATAACCTCAGTGTGTGAAGAGGACTCTTCATTTACATGAACAAATTGGAGTCTATTAGAAATATATGATACAAACCACTGCAGCATAGTACGTGTAATACCTACAGCGTGCTCTAATCGCTGTAATAGAATATTATGGTTAACAGAATCGAACGCTGCACTGAGGTCTAGCAGGACAAGCACAGAGATGAGTCCACTGTCAGAGGCCACAAGAAGATCATTTGTAACCTTCACTAAATCTGTTTCTGTGCTGTGATGAGCTCTGAAACCTGACTGAAACTCTTCAAATAAACTTTCCCTTTGCAGATGATCTGTTAGCTGTTTGATAACAACTCTCTCAAGAATTTATTTGTGATGAAAGGAAGGTTAGAGATTGGCCTATAATTAGCTAAGAGAGTTGGGTAAAAACTGTTACTATTTTAAGTAAAGGTTTAACTACTACCAGCTTGAAGGCCTGTGGTACATAGCCCATTATTAGAGATAGGTTGATCATATTTAAGATTGAAGCGTTAATTAATGGCAGGACTTCTTTGAGCAGTCTTGTAGGAATGGGGTCTAAAAGACATGTTGATGGTTTGGAGGAAGTAATTACGGAAGTTAACTCAGAAAGATCAATTGGAGAAAAAGACTCTAAATGAATACCAATGGTACTGAAAGTAACTGTAGATAATATTATGTCTGTGAGATGGTTACACGCAATATTTCTCTAATGGTGACAATTTTATTTGTAAAGAAATTCATCAAGTCATTAAGGTTAAACGAATGGTTGGCTCAAAACAAACTTGTTTTCAGCCTGTGCTTAAGAGAAACCTAAGGTTGTCCTTATTTTCTTCAACCAGCGATGAATAGTAAGATATTCCAGCTTTGTGAGGGCTTATTTTTAAATAAAGCAGCAAACAATTTTTCCAGACTACGTAATTATTTTAATATCTCTAGCTTACTAGTTATTGGTTTTAAAGGTGTGTATTGAGAATTATACCAGGGGATCAAGTATTTCAGACTCCCTGGTATATTTGAGGGGGGTTTTTCTGGGGAGCTACAGTATCCAGAGTTGTATATCATGAAGATGTAAAGAAATGAAAAAGATAACTGACCTCTGTGTGAGTACCGTTCACGTAGCTGCTCTGTGTAACAAAAGCATACAACAAACGGGACAAAACACAAGCAGACAAAAGATAATCACATGCAATATTGGCATATGAATCTATAGAGAGTGAAAGGAAAGTACTTAGTGCTGTCAGCAGACTAGACCTAACCAAGAGAGCATCCAGGTCACCTGATCCAGACCAAAAAAGGAAAGCCTCTCACTACGACTCCATATCAATGAGACAAGACAAGGGATACTTTTAATTTTTGTTTGTTTAACAAAAACCAAGACTATTCCTTTACCCTGAAAATGTAACTCGAGATGACCAGTCTTCAAGGAAAATTAGGATGAACTTTAACTTGAATCTGTCAGAAATGACAGATTTTTTGGATTACAGTAATCGGATTTAAAAAATGCATTTCTTTTCACTTTCAAATGAGTGATGCTAAAGGTACAGTACTCCTTCAATATTTTTTCCAGTACAATGTTTTTCAAAAATAAGTAAAATCAGTTTTATGCTTTCATATAGGGGACATACTACACTGTTAGAGAAAACATCTTAAAAAAACAGTAATATTCCGGCAGCTGGGGCGCCAAAATAATACCGTAAATTAACAGAAGATAACTTACTCATAAAAATACGGTTATTTCCATTAATGAAAATACAATTTGTTGCCCTAATTTTACATGGGATTTTACCTTTTTCAAGTGCTTTGAAACATTAAATTTGGAACAATTTAATGAAATTACCTATAAACAAGGTCAATTAATGTGGCAATATGAATAATAATATTTAAATATACAGAAATATACACTTAACAGTTGGTTTAAATAATAATGGACTGCATTCATATTGCGCTTTTTGAGACCCTCAAAGTGCTTTACAATTCTACTTTATAATTCCCCTCTGGCCATCACCAGTGAGTGGTAGGTGAAGTGTCTTGCCCAAGGGCACAACGACCAAGAGTGTCCGAGCCGGAGCTCGAACCGGCAACCTTCTGATTATAAGGCGAACTGCCAACTCTTGAGCCACGATCGCCCTAAATAGCAATGATAATAATAATTATTTGATGTAAAAAAAAGTTTATAAGAATCATTTTATATATTTTTCCATAGCATTACATTTGAATTTAACAGTTCAATCTTTCAAATAACGGACAAATATTTGTGAAATTATGATACATTTGTGAATGTATTTTAACAATCTAAATATGCATATGTACAGACAAATACATTTAAAAAACAAGAAAATTGTGTTTTATGACATTACAGTGATTTTACGTTAATTTACACTTGAAATGTGAAATCACAGTCTATTGATGTAAATTTAATGATATTCTAGAAGAACAGTACAAACTGTCGGTGCTGTGCTTTTTGGAAATCGAATTTCCCAGAGGAACCCACCCGAGGGATTAATAAAGTTCTATCTTATCTTATCTTATCTAACTGTAAAATACACAGTAAAATCCTTTTATATTAGGATTTTCTTTTACAGTGTAGACAGATAGATTATGATAAATCTGAATAGGGAAAATCTACCTGAATAACGAGCTATTATTTTGGCTAGAGAACATTCTAAACTTGTAAAATCCAAATTCACATGTTTTCATTTAATATTTCACTGCTTCCTAATTTTGACATGTTGAATTCTTCATCAGAGGCCATGCCAATGGACACAGAGGTATATGAGAGTCCTTATGCGGATCCAGATGAACTGCGGAGTTCTACAGTGGATCGCTCACATCTTTTCTTGGAGGATGGAGAACTGGGCTCTGGGAATTTTGGTACCGTCATGAAAGGCACCTACAAGATGAGAAAGTATGCTACATTAAATCATATTACTACATGCAAACATTGCACCACAATGCTTTGTTAAATGATCAGACTTACAAATTTAAAATATTCTCCCTATCATAAATGATATTTATGATTTGCTGACTGCAGCAGGCAAACTCACTGTCAGTGATTCACTGATATAACCCAAAAAATAAAACATGAGTTCAGCACATCTTGTTTCATTGTTTTCCCAAAGAAATATTCAATCGGTTATTCAAATTCCAAAAACACACAGCTCATATCATACAAATCAAAACCAAGCAAAGCAAAGCAGGACACAAATATCACAGTCTTGGTCCTGGTTTACCTTATTGACAGTTGTGTCTATTGATATCCGTACCACTATGTTGTTTTGCTGATGATGAATGTTGACTGTGGATGAGTCAAAATGTCTGAAAAATGCATTTCTGTTGTAGTAACATATTAATACTTACACTAATCCATGTTGCATATCAGGACAGAGAAGACAGTTGCAGTTAAAGTCTTGAAGAATGATGATAATAACCAGTCAGTACGTGACGAAATGCTGCGGGAAGCCAATGTAATGCAGCAGCTGGACAATCCGTATATTGTCCGGATGATTGGTATCTGTGAAGCAGAGAACCTCATGCTAGTTATGGAGCTGGCTGAGCTGGGACCCCTCCACAAGTTCCTGCAGAAAAATAAGTATGTACTGCGACTTGGCCTTGCTCTTTCTTCAATTTGGTTTGTTTGAACATTGTTTTTTTTTCTTCACATTAATGCAAGTACATTATGATAGAGTCTGAATTTTTATTTATAAAGGTACTGTTTTGTGGTAAGTTACTTGAGTTATTCTACAAGTAACTCAAGTAACTTGTAGAATAACAAGTTATTCTACAAGTATCTACATTAGCTGCAAAAGAGCACTACACAGTAGCAATTAGAGCTTGCAATATTCACATCAGCTAAGATATGTGCAAATGTCTGTTGAGAAACACATCCTATCCAACGCCGTACTTCTCCATTCTCTGTTTCAGTGTTCTCTGAAACACCTACACATCCCATTTCACTCTTAATCAAAACTCTAGTATTGTGGTCAATATTGTAATCTGCTAGTTTAGGAGATTGAAGTGACAAATCACTTTTTTCTAAATGTGAAGTTATTTATATGTTTTAGTTTCAAAATAACAGTATATAAAAAAATCAAAGATTTCAAAATACAGTTCTCATATTGTGTGAGGTTTATGGTGGCTTTTAGAGTTAAAGTAACAACAACTCATCTCCAGGCAAACGGCCATAAAGAATATCACAGAGCTGGTCCATCAGGTGTCTATGGGGATGAAGTACCTGGAGGAGCATAACTTTGTCCACAGGGACCTTGCTGCAAGGAATGTACTGCTGGTCACACAGCACTATGCCAAGATCAGTGACTTTGGCCTCTCTAAAGCTGTTGCTGAGGATCAAAACTACTACAAGGTAACATATGGTATAGGATGACACGTCATCTGTCCTTATACTCTCAAAAAGCCTTGATGGTCCATCTCTATGAATGTCTTAGATTTTTCCCAAAAAGTTGATTCTGTTCGTGAGGACGTAGCGTTTTCAGTGAGAGAAACGTTTTGTCTAAAGAAGTCACTTTGATGACTGACAAAATATTTCTCCCACTGAAAAAACTGTCCTCATGAACAGAATCCCACAAACTTTTTGGGATTTCCTTATCTTCATGATTGAGCATGCATCAACACTCTTAGATTTTTGTTTAAAAGTAAGTCACTCTCAATGAAAGTGTTACTGTAAAGCAGGGGTAGGCAACTCCTGGCCTCAAGGACTGTCCTGCAGGTTTTAGATGTGTCCTTGATCCAACACAGCTGATTCAAATTGCTAAATGACCTCCTCAACATGTCTTGAAGTTCTCCAGAGGCCTGGTAATGAACTAATCATTTGATTCAGGTGTGCTGACCCAGAGTGGGATCTAAAACCTGCAGGACACCGGCACTCGAGGCCTGGATTTGCCCATCCCTGCTGTTAAGCATTAAAATAACTGTAACACTAACACCAGTCAATCTGCCTTACTTGTATCTGTTATCATATTGTGAACACTACTGCCAGGAACCAGTCCTAATCATTGTGTTATTTGAAGCTGCAAAATGACCAGTGTGGCATGAAATTAAAACTAGTTATGTTTGCGTGTCTCTCCCTTTAGGCAAAAGGTCATGGGAAGTGGCCAGTGAAATGGTACGCGCCTGAATGTATAAACTACTTCAAGTTCTCATCCAAAAGTGATGTGTGGAGCTTTGGGGTGCTCATGTGGGAGGCTTACTCCTATGGCCAAAAACCATACAAGGTATTATTATTATTGAATATAAGGAGTTATGGTGACACATGTAACCTCACTCACTCACACATTGTGTTTTTGTTTGAATATTAGTTTAATATTCAAACAGCTGTTGCAGCCTTTATTTTGTTAATTTTTATTCTTTATAGTTGCTGTCTTATGTAAACTAAATGACTACAAAACAAATGTTTCAGATTTGTTTAGTTGTAATTTATAGAATAATTTTGTAATGTGTACTCACTGTCTACCTATGAAATCTTGACCTATGAATTGCATGTATCATAATGATCTTGGCACGGTGGTTAGCACTGTTGCCGCACAGCAAGAAGGTCCTGAGTTCAATTCCAACATCAGGCCGGGGTCTTTCTGTGTGGAGTTTGCATGTTCTCCCCATGTTTGTGTGGGTTCCCTCCGGGTACTCCGGCTTCCTCCCACCGTCCAAAGACATGCAGCTTGTGGGGATAGGTTAATTGGATAATCCAAATTGCCACTAGGTGTGAATGAATGTGAGTGTGAATGGTTGTCTGTCCCTGTGTGTTGGCCCTGCGACAGACTGGCGACCTGTCCAGGGTGTACCCCGCCTCTCGCCCTATGACAGCTGGGATAGGCTCCAGCGCCCCCCGCGACCCTGAAAAGGATAAGCGAATGGATAGATGGATAATAATCTTAGTGTGTGACTTTAGAATTATGTACTAACCTTCTTATTGCTATTAAAAAATAATGGTTGCAACACAAAAATTATGACTTTGATAATCTCTATGCCTTTACATTTTAATTTATTTGATGGCGTCTTATTTGTTCTGAATTTTTAACTCCTTACAGGGAATGAAAGGAAATGATGTCCTGCAGATGATTGAAAGTGGTAAGCGTATGGACTCCCCAGAGAAGTGTCCACTGGAGATGTATGAGCTCATGAAGACCTGCTGGACATATAAGTAAGTAACATGTTCATCATAAGGCATTAGCTGAACAAACAGCAAACCGGTTTATGTTTTATGGACATCTTTTGTGATTATTGCATGTTATTTTCATGTCTTCCAGGGCAAATGAGAGGCCTGGATTTAATGTTGTTGAGCCAAGACTACGAGATTATTACTACGACATTGCACAGTGATTGCTCACTTGAATGTTATGAGACTATGCAAACTAGTGGCTGATGATGAAAATGAGCTTTTACACATATTGGTTCAGAGATTGTTATGGATAATAAATGCTGTAAAATATAGACTTTAACTGGAATATATTCTCTTTTAATATAAACTCTGATTATGCAAATATAATTCCTATTACATTTATTTGTTCTTGAATGTAAGCCATATGAAAATGATAATAAACTGTTACAAGTCTATCTTATTTCACGGCAATCACTGATGTTATACCTAAAAACTACATAACTTACTGTTTTCCTATAAGCTTCCTAATATCAACATACAATCCGACCTTGTGTAAGCATCTTCAGCACTCTGAGTTTCTGTACTTGCATAAACAATTCTAAGATGAATAAATTACATTCATATGCCTTCAAATTATTTTATATATATACATTGTCAAAGTCAGTGACCAAGTGGTTGGTTGACATATAAAACATTAGAGTAACTCAAAATCTGACGAAGGATTTGCTGCTATTTTGCGCTTTTGGTTACCTCAGCTAAGAGCAATAAAGTAGAACAATTCAAATGGATTGTTGAGCCACTTCCTGAACAGAAAAACATCGGCAAATAAATGACTAGAGCTAGAGCTTCATAAATGCATTACAAATCTTTTTCAAAAGTAAACCTATCTATTTAGGTACGAGAATCTTAAGCCTCTATACCTGGTACAGATGATTGTAGCAAACCAGAACAAATTACTCTAAAGAACTGGTGGAAATGAAACATGGCAGCAACACATCACACAACCCTAGGATTCTGATTAAAACAAGATGTTAACAAAGGTATCAACAACTCTCTCTGTGCCACAGAGATTGGAAGTGAAGAAAGATGATGAAGCAACTACAATGCCATCTTATGATGTGATATTTGTTTTTTTCTTGGTTACAAGTACAGTTTTTGGTAGTAAAGTTATATGTAAATCTGTAACAGTTCAAAAAGAAAAAGACATGGCATCAGATTCAAATCTGGAAGTTACTGAGGCCTTTTTAATCAGAGAATTAGAGCATTGCGAACACAAATGACACCAATAAAAGCCAACAGAGGGAGATGGTTAACAGAGGATTGGAATGCTAAGAATGTCTGCTTATATTACCTACAGATACATACTGTAATGTGAAAGACAGACTATCTGCTCTCTATCTATATCAAATGTTTAAACTGAGAAACGCTAGGTCAAGGACATGTTTATCTTTAGCTCCACCTCCTCTTGATCTATAAATATGAGTGAACTGAGGAGACCAGTTGCTGGAATATTGGCAGAGGAATATTGTTCTGATATAGGATTCTAGCTGCTCAACAATCCCAGTTCTTCCATTTTTGTATCATGATACACCAGATGTTTTCCAACTGGTGAAAGGTCTGGACTGCAGGTGGGCAAGCTGGGTACCCAGGCTCTTCTACTATGAAGTCAAGCTGTTGTTATAGATGCAGTATGCAGTTTATCATTTACTTGTTGAATTATGCAGTGCCTTAAGTATATGACCATAGCTTTACAAAATCACATCTGGCAAGGTTCAAGGTAAATAATCTTCCCGTAAACAACAAAGATGACTGTTTTCAGATGGTCAGACAAGGTAGATGAGTAAGCAACCACACTTTATTGTGTACCATGTTGTAATCCACTGAGCTCCTGAGAGTGACTTATTCTTACACAGGAGTTTGTGGAAGCAGTCTGCATGCCTAGGTGTTTGATTTTACAAAGGCAACCAGGCTAAGGGAGGGGCAGCTATCTACCACAGCCAGTTAGTGACTTGACAAATCACTTCAACCTGGAGACTACATTAAAGAGGATGCACAATACTGCCATCTTGTTTCCAGAGTTGGCTATTGTCGCTGAAAGCTGCATTTATTTTACGTTTCATCTCATAGCTCTGGCATCTCTGCCTCTGAGGGCTTGCTGTCGGTCTCCTGTTAACAATAACTGGAGCTAGGCAAGCTGAGAGATCAGCAGCTTGTTTTTGGTGGTTTGCGCATCCACATTGTGGATAACCCTCTGGTGTTTTATGGTAGACTGATGGGAAAAGAGAGTGCCAGGCAAGCTGCTGCTGGTTTCCTTTCACTGTTCTGTCATCAGTTACTAGCAGTGTGGAAACACAGTAGCAACTCAACAAGTTTCAGAAATCTGCCATCATAACAGATGAGTTTCATCTTGTTAACCACATTGATGAAGCAGGAAAAACTTGTTGCAGGTCCAGGCTCATCAGCACTTTCAGATTAACAGATTAATGAGAATGACTGAATGGAATAAGGGGTAAGTTGAATCTGAAGATCCTTAAAGCACGGTCAAATGTTAAAACTTTTTGCGTAACTATTTATGGAGTAAAACTGTGGAATAGCTTTACTGCAGAATTACAGCAATGCTCAGGAATTGGCAAGTTCATAAAGACACTTCGAAAATTACTTTTGGAAGGATATGATATTGAAAAAGACAATCACCCATTGTATGTATAAATATGTCAACTCGTATTGAAATTATAAATATCGTGCCAGCCTTGTTGATATAAGTTTTCTTGTGTATTGTGTGGAGTATGTGATGAGGAGAATTAGGTAAATATGTGGGATTAATAAGATGTTGAGCAGGGGTAGGAGTTAATAAGTATGTGCATACTTCTTCCTACTCCTTTTCAGACCAAACAACTGTTATCTCATGTTAGACGAATGTGTTTTATTTTATTATATTTCTTTCTTGTTTGTCTGTACAAATACGTGTGTGTGTATATATCTACACATATATTCGTATTCGTAAATGAAAATACATGTAGACGAGTATATATTGTTTTTTTTGTTTTTTTTTATTATGTCTGAAATAAATAAAGATACATACATACATACATACATACATAAGCTTAACCAACTGTTTTGGCAATTTTCATTTATATTTTGAATTCCCTGTGAATATTAACCTGTGGATACTGACCACATCACTCATTCCTCATGCCATTTAATTCAGCTGATTTTTTAAAAATTATATATTAACATACTTTTTGAAAAATCAAGATGTAGACCTGTGTTTCTGAGTTCATGAACAACTAATTCTTTTTCACAGATATTTGGTCCTTAAAGGACAGTCACTACAAATGTGATATTTAGAATATGATGCTCAACATTAAATAGAAATAAAGTATTTAAAATGGAATTAAACTTAAACATAGCACAACAAGCAGTGATATTAATCTGGCACTGCCTCAGGATATCACGTTGCATGCACTAGAATGCAAAGCAATATCCCTTTGCACTCTTTTGAAATGGACTAATGAGGTACATACACCCAGAGTTTTGTCATACTCCATATGCTGCTTTTGAGTTTTAGTGAGCCAACTGAAAAATAATTTCCCAGCAGCTTTTTGACACCAACAACTGGGTATGCTCGTCCTCTGTGTGAGTGTCATGACTCACTTAATATAGTCTATATAATATAATATATATAATATAGTCATTAAGAGATTAGGAAATATCAGTGCTACATTGGGGTGCACTATTTGGCCATCATTATTACTTAGTCAAAGGCTGAGTGTAGAGTATGGTCCTAAGATTGGTCCAGTAGAAATATTTTCCAAGGAGTGAACCAGCAGGGGTCTCCTGAGAAGGGCTCACCGTTTCCTCCTCCCCTGAGTCAGTGTCAGACAACCCCATGTCACAGCTGAGTGCAGCACAAACATCACATGTCCTTAGCAGTTATGCGTGCATGCCTAAATAATACCCCATTAAATTATTATTAACTTGTTGGCCAAACTGTTCCCAGAATTAAGGGATGTGCCAGCTGGGAGCTAACCGTGCCACTATAACACTTATGACTACAAAGGGAACCCAGCAGAACACACAGACAGAGACTCTGAAAGGGAATTTAATGCAGTCTATTTGCAATGGTTTGTCTTTGTGAGATTTTGTTTCCAAAAAGCTCTTGGCTGATGATTATTTGTTTGCACATATGGCCTAATGCAGTTCCAGAGTTGTTCGTAGAGCACAAACAAATGAATATAAGAAAATACTGATAAATCATGCATTTATGCATCAAACATTAAAGTTTGCACACACATTTGTGCATATGCACTGTTAGTGAAAGGCGAATTCTGGGTTTAGATGGGACTAATGCAATGGTGATGCAACACTCCCACCATCAGGTCAAAATAAAAGTCAATATTGTGCTTACATCAAAAGGTTTGATCAAATCTACAATGAGATTTTTTTCAATATAGTCTGACAAAAGAGTGTTTTTTTTTTAAAGACCTCTGGACATTTTAACATTGTCAGTGCTCTCTGTATAGTCTCTAGAAAACTTTATGACACCCCTTCTAAGTGAACTGCAGTCAGTGCTGCATATGCTCATAATCCACATACAAACTAAACCTGACCAAAGCATGTATGGCATATAAGTCCTTACCTCGTTTTATTCACTATAAGTAGAATTTTGCTATAATAAAACTACTTTATATTAGTCTGGCACCAATAGAGATAAAGATTTCAGGGCTTTCAACTCCAAAGTGTAAAGCGCAGTTTGGCTGCTCTCCAAACATTACAAATGATCATAGCAGAAGCATCCAGAAAAAACGTGTCAGTTCTTGGACTTTGCTACTGTCAGTCTGAAGCATGAATATGGACATTCATTTCATTTTTATTACAGAAGCAGAGCAGAAAAACTTTGGCTCTTTGCAAGCATCTGCACAGACACCTGCATGCTAACGCTAAGCTAGCCAAGAAGCCAGGTCTATGCTAAAGCTGAGTAAATGCCAAACCAGCAGCAGAGCTTGACCTTAACAGGTAACAAGTGGATGAGCAGTCAGGCATCTGTTTCTACCTGTTCATGTTTTCATCCTCGCTTTGCTTTTGCATCTCTGGCAGCTTTGTGTTCATACCTAACTACTGGAGTACAAAATCATGTCTCTGTCCTCATTATAATAGGGATTTGTGTTATTTTATATTATTGGTAAATGGTAATTATGTGACAGTGCATTTCAGGAAATTTTACAGAGTAATGCAAAAGTAACATAACAAGTTGTACAATGAATTAATGTATCCTGGGCGTAATTAAATAACATACTGCATTACTTTTAAGAGAGGTGTTCTGTATATTATGTGCACTACATTCCATTACCAACACAAACATTTGACCACATAGCATGTAATTCGTTTGCATGAATGTAGAGCTAATGAGAACCCAATGAGAATCAATAAGAGAATCACTCATAGAATCAAATCAATAAGTGATCTTGATAACAGAATCTAAATTGCTATATTCTTATCAATTCCTGTTCAATTCATGCTTGGTTTTCAAACAGGCAAGTTCAAAAGATGCAGGCCCTACCTGGTTGGCCAAATGCCCCCACTTTAATTAAGTGTTTTGCTAATACACTAGTTATACAACTTTTCATTTGAATTTTTAACCTCCTAGGACCTGGGTCCACATATGTGGACATCACATTTTGGGTTGTCTAGACCAAAATACAAAATTTTGCTTTACAGGGGCCTGATATCCACTTACAAGGACATTATACTGCTGCTGCTCTATCAAAATTTAAAACGAATGTATGTGGATCTCATTTCTCTCAGAAACAAAAATCAGGTAAAAAAAAATCTGGTAATTCTTTGTTTTTACATTCGTCAGGTCCCAATCAGCCCAAATAGCAAAGAGAAATTAAAAATGCATGACATGAAAGAGTTCGGGTCTTAGGAGGTTAATCTATCTCTGGATCTTGACAGTTAATCCAGTCACACAGCACTCAACCCTATAGAGAGAAGTGCTGTGAAGACAACTTGAAACACATAAAACCGCAGCCACAAAAGTGTCTGAGGACACCTCACACACACACAACATATTCTGGGTAACATACCCGCTATCAAGTGGTTATTGTCATTAGCTTGAATTCCATTCAAACATCTTAGTTTTTCACTGACTCACTTCTGATGGATTAAAATATTAGTTTCCAGAACACCATGACCTGAAGGCTGTAGTCTGCACTGATAGCTTTTAAATTTTTCAGGCAATGCAGCTGAACTTCTTACATTATTATTTAACCAGTCACATTGCCCTAGTCACATTCCTGTTTGGCCATATGAGCATCATAAGATAAAACTGTTTTTGTTTTGGAAAGTGTTAGATTATATGCTGACATTACAGGACATTTCCCCTATTTTTTCACACTTTTCCTCTTGAAGAAATGTCATTAAGTGGCACTCAGCTCGGAACTAAGTGTCAACCTCCAGAACTTAAAAAAAAGGAAAAATGGCCAAGTGTGCCAGCACCTGTTTCACTTATCTGCTTTATTAAAGATCTGACATCTCATCATCATCAAGATTTTTCTTGCTAACATGCTAATAGAATCACTGTATTTTTTTTTAAACTTTGCACTCTATTTTGTTTATAAAACACACATTTTGGCCAAGGTCAAGTAAAAGTTGATGATTCTGTTATTATGATAAATCACACAAGATTATCTATTTTACTGAGAGTAGTTCTGTTTCCATTGCTTGTAACTTTTCTCAGAGCAATAAAAGCAGAGCCAGTGTCTAGGATGCTAATCTCCCAGCAGTCTCCTGCACAAGCAACCAGAAAAAGCTGCTTGGCTCTCAGCTTGACAAGCGATTGATAATGTGAAACTGAAATGCCTGTAAAAAGTAGACATACTACAGTTTCCAATGGGATCCAAGGAGGGTGTAATTCCAGTCGCAATAGCCAACTACGACCACAAGATGGAGTGATGTAAAGGACCAAAACAGGTGAAAAGCTTGATGACAGACTACTGCTTGAGATGAGAGGAGACAGATAGCTTTCACTTTGGTACATTTCAAAATTGATGTCCATTTTTACTGGACATCAATTGAAAAGCTGGCAAACAACTGTAAAATAAAATGATAAAGCATTTACATTTTATGGTGTACTTAAATTTGACAATCTACTTATTCAAAGTGACCAGTGATGAGATGGAACTAATTTACTATGTAGGTTTAGAGTAGCCCAGCTGTTGGACCTATTATTATGTGTTTGTTTTTGTTGTTGTTGTTTTTATTTTCTGTCAGAAACAGAAATTGGGTACACACTGTCTCTTATCTCTGACTGTCAAACTCTATTGACTATATACATTCAAATAAATGCTTGAGTCAAATTTGATTAAACTGACAACTTGAACACCACAGCTGTTGCAAGCTGTCAAAGAAACAAAAATGGGTTAAGATCATTTAAGATGACCCGAGGTAAAATGTAAGATCACATCACACAAATGTTATGCATTTCCACTAAAAAAGCTGGAGCGAGTAAAAGGTATTCCGTCTGTTGTGACACTGCTACTTATGTTTAGTTCCAAAAGCTTGGTGAAAAATGGATAAGACAGATCTACTCTGTATTTTAAACAGAGCTTAAAGAAGACAGGAATTTAAACTGAGAGACTAGATTGTGTGGATTTTGTGTACAATGTGCAATTCTGAAAAATCCATCAAGTGGTTTTTGTGTTGCTTAATCTGGTTGAAGAGATTTCAAAAGCAGGATGTTAAGTAGCAGGTTTTTGCACACATTAAACATCTTCATTGGGCTGCACATCAGGAATGACGATCATGTCAGATTGCTGACCCATTTCAATTCCAGTAAACTAGGACTGCTTCATTCTCCATGAATGTCACTGAGGGTTTTCATGTACTCATTTGTCTTTTTAGCTCATCTGTGAACTTCTAGAAGCTGCCTGATCCCAATTAAGAAATATAACTGCTTTTAAGGTAATGTGTTGCCCTTTATAACTGCAGTTGGCTTTTTAAAGTTTACCTTTGTTCAATTAGAAAAGAGGAGCCTTGATTCTTGAATTCCTTCTAATAGGAGCTCCAGATTTCTTCTCCTCATAACTTTATTATTGCCTTTATATCTATAATACACGACACACCTATTAATGACTCATAACTTGGCAACTGATATAATTTGTAGTTAATCCAGTGTTATGGACTCAGTTCATCCAATTTTTAAAAATTACAAATATTATTTTTCCCTCTAGTGAAATTTGGTGCAGATAGTTTTATTCAACATCACAAACCTAACTATGTTCTACCTAATAATATTTTCTAATGTTGGCTTTACTTTGGTTGTACAAAATTTTAAAGTGTTTGCTCAGTGTAAATACTGTTGAGATGGCCTTCAATTCGACAATTTGAGGCCCAAACCACATGTTAAGAAACAGTTGCAAACAGCCCCACAAAACATGCTCAGGGAGGAAGAGCCACATCTTCCAAACTGTCCTGCGGTGACAAAAAATGTTCCTTAAAAAAAAAGAAGAAATCTGTGAAGGATGCCGTTACACTTGCACCTTCTATGTTTCCCATGAGAAGCGTCTGGGGTGCAGGTTTCCAGTATTGGGGAACCAGTCTTTCTTTACGCAACTCTGACTTGTGGTGGGATTCCCCCCGGCTTAGAGTTGGGACATCTGCCGGAAGGAGGCCAGCCACAGTGGGGATGTTCAGTCTGTTGTCAGGCCCTGAGCAAGCAGCATTAAGCCACAGGCCAGGTCTGCACGTAACTGCTGGCCAGGGCCTCAACAGTCTGTTCACAGCCTTGCACAAATGACTACCCTTATTCTATATCATAAGCAATGCATGTCTACCTTCAGCCTAACTTAACCCTAAACAACAAATCCTAATCACAGGATGCAAAAGAAAAAAAGACATGGCTGCAAGTGCAGTGATGTCGCCCCCAGACTGAGCCCGATGATCACCATCATTGTACTAGAAAAATGTATTGATTGTGTAGATTGTTCTTGAGGTTAAGATAAATATGATAAATTTTTTTTAAAATGTGGAAAAAATAAAAACATTTGTATTTTGATTTTCATTTTGATTTTCATATATGGTTCTCCGGTTGAGGTTTTGTTCTGTTTTAATTTACCTGCACTTCATGACAGACAGCAATAATTGTGGATTACAGGTCCGGAAATGACAAATTCTGCTGTGCAAAGTGAGACCACCATATACAACGGGATGAAAAAGTGTTTGCCCCTTTCCTGATTTTTTTTTTTGTATGTTTACCACAATTAAATGTGTCAGATCAAATTAAATATTGACAAAGATAACACAAATAAACACAAAATGCATTTTCTAAATGGAGGACTTTATTATTAAAAGGTAAAAGTCCAAACCTGCATGGTCCTGTGTGAAAAAGTGACTGCCACACAAATGGCAAGGACAGTGACAACTCATCCATGAGGTCACAAAAGACTCCAGAACAACATCCAAAGAACTGAAGCCCTCACTTGCCTCAGTTAAGGTCAGTGTTCATGACTCCACCATAAGACAGAGATGGGCAAAAATGGCCTGCATGCAGAGTTCCAAGTCAAAAACCACTGCTGAACAAAAGGAATATAAAGGCTCTTCTCACTGTTGCCAGAAAACATCTTGATGAACCCCAAGACTTTTGGGAAAATGTGGACTGATGAGTTGTAGTCCTGACGTGAATCAAACTGGGATGCTATGGCATGACCTTTAACCATATAAAAGATGGTTCATGCTCAAACAATTGTGCAAAGGTGAGTGGGACAAAAATCATCCACAGGGCTGTAAAAGACTCACTGCCTATTATCACAAATGCTTGACTGCTATTGTTGGTGCTAAGTGTGGCCCAACCAATTATTAGGTTTAGGAGCCAATCACTTTTTCACACAGGGCCATGTAGGGTTGGAATTTTTTCTCCAGTTTTTCAAAAGTGTTTTTCCCCTTTTAACACCTTCATTTAGAAACTGCATTTTAATTTACTTGTGTTATCTTTGTCTAATATTTAATTTTGTTTGATGATCTGAAATATTTAAGTGTGACAACAAAAAGAGGAAATCAGGAAGGGGGCAAACCCTACTGAGAAGCTGCGAGAAGATTCACCTAACACAGCAGTGGTGTTGGGCTATTCTACTATGAGTATTAGGTGCACAAACAGGTCTAGCATGTTTGTAAGAGTCTGTAAAACAAAGTCTGGTATGTTACAAAAGTCCCTCCTACTTCCTTTTCCTAAACTCTTTTCCATGACTTCAATGAAAATGTCATTAAGGAAAGGTAGGTAAGAAAACTGATAAGGATTTAGGAAAACAAACATGCCGTGTGCTAAGAATCCAAATAACCTTGCACTAGCCTCCTTAACAATGCAATCCCAGATGGCCGCCATGTTGAAACTACAGTGTGCAATGTTTTGTTTTGTTTTTTAAACAAAGATTTAGGGCCAGATTTACTAACACCTGCAGTAGTGCAAAGCCTTCTTTTTTTAAAAAGCTACTTGGATTTGCTAAAGAGGCACAGTGTCAGTTTTGCGACCCCTCTTCTGAGCAGGAGTATTTTGGGGGCTGGTCTTGTGGCATATGTATTTATAAGAGCTGTGAGTTCAGTGCCAAAACTCTCTGTCCTAAAAGTCTTCACTCAGTCTTCACTCTGGATGTGGTGGTGTTCTGTGGTACAACATACTCCTATGTTGAAAAGTTTGCAACTGAGTGTTATAATTGATGTCTGCTGGAGTGATGAATCCATAACACAAGGCCCACTTATTGCTCCTAAATAGCACAAGTATTTTCATAAAACAGAGCAGAAGTTAACTAAACTGAGATGTCTTTTTCTCAGCAGTGTGCAAACCACAAGCATCATCTCTGTTGAATCCAGCACAAAAATGTCTATTCCCCGTATGTGAACGTTTAGCTATTAATGCATCCATATTAGTGTATTAGCACACCTTTACTCATCTGTCAACGGAAGACCCACCATGAACAATCACTTGTGTATATTTATTTTATACAGAACTTTTTAAAAGCTGAAATTAACATATGATCTACTTCATTTATTCCAGATTTGGGAAATTCTCTTGCTATAGTAGTAATAATAAGGATTATCATCATAGCAAAATATTTCAAAATCAGAAAGGGAAAAAGAGGTTATAGTGGGAGTGAAGATGATTATCTGCTGCATTGTAGAGAGATATTGTATAATGCATGCCAGATTTCCTGTATTTGTTCTGGCAGAGAAGCTCAATCTGTTTGTTAGAGAAAGCTCTCCAGTTATAGTCCAGTAAGTGGTGCAAATGATACTCATGCAGCCAGGGAAATAGCCTGGAGAAATAGTATTTTGCTTTATAAGAAAGCCTTCTTAGGCTAGAACATCTTACTATTCATCATTGATATTCATTTAGTCTTTTTTCTCCAACTGATCTTTCTGGGTTAACTTCAATAATTACTTCCTCCAAACCATCAATGTGTCTTTTAGACACCATTCCTACAAAACTGCTCAAAGAAGTCCTGCCATTAACTAATGCTTCAACCTTAAACATAATTAGCCTATGGGTTATGCAGAAAAAATAGAACTGGCCTGAAAGGGCTTTTGCTTTATAACTTATTCAGGTTGTGTATCATGTTTTAAAAAGTAACGAAGTAATACAGTAACTAATTACTTTTGAAAATGAGTAATCAGTAAAGTAATGGGATTAATTTCTTGGAGAAGTAATTAGTAACTAATTACTTTTTCAAGTAACTTGACCAACATGTGAGGCCAGATGCAGACAGAAAAAAGACCCGGGCCATCCACAGCACCCCCAGAGTACTGAAGACCCCAGGCCACACATATTGATAAAAGCTGCATGCCCACCCCAGCATTAGAAGAAGGGAGGCCCTAGATGGAGCCCTCACAGCCAAAGGGCAAGAGCACCAGAGAACCACAGGCCAGCCATCTTTGTGGGAGCTGAAATCAGGGCAACAGGACCCCAGGCGCCCAAGAACCACTCGACACCCAGAATAGACACCCTCTCCCATGCTAAAGAGACCCGAGCCAACCCTGACTTCAACCCTAAGGGACAAGACCAACAACCACGAGATTGCACATAACACTGTAAAGGCTGGACAATGAGATGCGTAGTCACAGGTGGGATCCATTGATAACTAGGTTTCAGGGACTTCCAGGGCATAATGACACAGTGTTTTACCCATCTTCTGTATTTGTTGCAGAAAGAAAGGCAAGCTGGACTGCGGCAAATACACTTAGGTATGGTTGCTAGTACAAGTTCAATACAAAATTGCTGATATCCTGGGACCAGTTGGGACTACTCTTCAACAGTGACTAAAATATTTAGGAGAAGTTGGTGGTCATAAATGAGAAGACAGGAAAACAGATGTAGACTGAGTGGCCATAAAGAGAACAGGTTACAGATGATGGCCAGCCACACTCACTGACACCATCTCAAAGTAACACATCATTAGTTTCTTTAGATTATGGTATGAACAGATAAGATACAAAGTCAATGACATCTATAAGACTGGCAAAGTTTACAAAACCTTTCTAAATCTTTGGAATCCAATGAACTAAGGTGAGATCATTATGGACAAATCAAGAATTCTTGGAACAGTGGTGAACCTTCAAGTGGCTGACCTACCAAAATTCAAGAGTAATCAATGACTCATCCAGGAGGTCACAAAAGAATAAAGAACAACATCTTAAGAACTGCAGGCCTCAGGTTAAGGTCCGTGTTCATGATTCAAAAGTAAGAAACTGGGTAGAAATGGCATTCATGGGAGAGTTTTAAGGCACAACTACTGCAAAAACATCTTCAAAATACCCAATACTTTTGGGGAAATATCCTGTGGGTGAGACAAAAGCTGAACTTTTTGGAGGGTTTGTGTCCTATTACATCTCGTGTAATACTAACAGCATTTCATAAGAAGAACATCACACCAATGGTCAAACATGGTGGTGGTTGTTTGATGGTCTATGCTTTGCTGCTATGGGACCTGGATGACTTGCAGTGACTGTCCCATGAATCGTCCTCTCTACCAGAAAATCCTGAAAGAATGTCTGGCCAGCAGTTTATGCCCTCTAACTCAAGTGAACTTGGTTTATTTAGCAGGACAGTGATCTGAAGCACAGCACCAAACAAAAGAAAATTAATAAAGAAGACTGCCACAATTCCCCAACAGCACTGTGAAAGTCACATTGCCAGGTATTGCAAATATTTGATTGCAGTTCTTTCTTAGCAGGATTGCAGAACCAGTTATTAGGGTTGGTTGGCAATTTAAAATCTGCATTATATTAACTTAAATTATCTGTTTAAAATTAAAATTCGTTTGAGAAACTGAAACAGCTAAGTATAAAATGTAACAAAAAAAATAGAAATCAAGAAAGAAATACTATTTCACAAACTGAAACCATATAGGAGAGGTCCAGAAAGCAGATCTAGTGATGGTCAGAGTTATACAATTGATGAGCCATAGCATGAAGATTTGGGAAAGCATTGTTGAAGCTATGTTAAGAAGAAAGGTGGAGTGTGTTGATAGAGAAGTATAGAGAAGGTCAGAAAGAGTTGTAGTGTCATTGATCTGGAGAAAGTATATGATAGGGTGCCAAGAGAGGAACTGCAGTGGTGCATTAGAAAATCAGTAGTAGCAGAGAAATTTGTATGAGGACAGCAGTGAAAGAGTGGTGAGGTGTGTGGTTGGAGTGACATAAGTGTTCAGGGTGGAGGTGGTATTACATTACGTCATCACCCCTTCTTATTTGCAAAGGTGTTGGACAGGCTGACAGATGAACTCAGGCAGGAGTCTCCATTGTCTAAGGTGTTTATAAGCACCACTCTGATCTGTAGTAACAGTAGGGATGATTTGCAACAGAAGGATAGCAGCAAGCGTGAAAGGGAGATTTACAAGATGGGAGGGACACCTGCTATGATGTATGGTGTGGGGATGGTGGTACTGACCCAAAGTCTGAAGATAGAGTTTGAGGCAAGAGTTTAAAATGACACTCACTGTGAGCGATCAAGATGGACAGGACAATTCCTTTTTTTCCCCCCAGTTGCCTAACGCCACTGTATTAGAAGGTAAAGAGCCTACAAAATTTAAAGCGAGTATATCAATATGACAGCTCAAGCGGAGGGCGGGCTCACAGAGAAGATTCATGGATGTGGTGACAGCGGGTATTCAGAGGGATGGCGTAACAAGGAAGGATACTAGGGATAAGGTGAGATGAGAGCAAATCACGCGCTGTGACAACTCCTGAAGGTAGCAGCCAAAAAGTTGATGATTAACAAAACTCTGTGTTAATGCACGTTTAAAATGAATATCATTTATATAAAAAAAACCACAGTAACACAAGTTACACTGATAAGCCTTTTTTATTTTTTATTTCAGAATATACTTAAAAAAAAGTTTTAAGTGTAGTTCACATTTCTCAAGTCAAACTGAAAATGTATTCAATTTCTGCAGATACACTAAAAACCGAACAGACTTGTGATGTGTGTAGAGTCAAATCCCACGCTTTTGACCTTTCCAGCAGTACTATGGACAGATGTATACTGCAAGAAAAACCACTCATCTTTCAATGTAGTATACGTTAAAAATAATTAAGTGACTTGGAGTTCGTAGTGAGCTCTGCGATGCATTTAAATTCACATTCAACATGCTGCTTCTCCGGTCTCCCTAGGACTTACTCTGATTTTCCTTTTTGTCATATTCACCTCTTAAATTAATGATGGACAGTCATAATGAACATGGCCAGTTACAAATAATGAGGACAGCAGGTATCCCATTATTTTAATCAATATAAGCCAAAAGATCTGGCTTTAGACTACTAAAAACTACAGGTTTGAGGCGTTTTGCTCTACTCTTAGCTTTGTATGATGTCAGAACTGATATCCATAATATCGTTATCTCAGGTGTGGCTCTGGCTTTCAGCAGAGAAGCACAACCCACTGTTGTCCTGTTCAAGGGATAGCCAAGCAGAACAAAGTTGCTGTAAAGGGAGACAAGCCGATTTCAGATCGTTTCAGACAGTGTAAGCTTTAAGCACCCCTCATGTGTTTAAAGAAGGTTTGTATTAAAAAAAACAAAACAAAAACAACTTTAATATGATGTTGTCTTAAGTAACAAAATTGGACAGAAAGTAAAGATGACACGTAAACAAAATAGTTTAGGTTATGTTTGCTATGAAACAAATGTGGAAACGTATCAAGCTCTGAGCAGTAATCAAGTTGCTCAGATCTTTTTTTAATCTTTTTTTTTTAATTAATCAGATTAATTTGGCACCAAAAACTGACTTGTAGAAAAATAACAATGATTTTCAACCAGTTGATCTGAAGGATTTTTTGTTACTAGCACATTGAGGCTCCCAAAGTAAGAAATCAAACTATCTCCATTCACTCCATTTTGGTAAAGTGAATCAAAAACTGTTTTATGCAGACATGAACACAGCAGGACACATTTAACTTAGCTGGGTTAGTTTGCTTTGTTTCTCCAAATCTTAATGTGGTTAGTTGTAAAGTCTTTACCTTACAATTTAAAGCGCCTTGCGGTGACTGCTGTCATAAACTGTCACTATATAAATAAAAGTGAATTGAATCGACAAAGTCAGAAAGTGCTTTAGCCTGAAACATCAGCCCACAATAACCCCTAAGGTCCAGCTGTCAACTATCCTATGGGTACTGTATGGGCTAATGTATTGGCGAGTTCAGTCTGACCCGTAATTTATGTTGGAAGCAGTGAACAGTAGCAGAGCTGAAGGCAGAACTGATCGATTCTGGAACGATGACTTCATTCCCCTTTGAAATGAGGCTGCCTCTTCTCCTTGAAAGCAGCCAAGCCTTCCAAACGGTCTTTAGTTGGTATCACCTTAAAACACCAAAAGCATGTGAGTAGTAAAAACCATGCACCGTGGCCACTTCTGTGTTCTTGTATATACACAAGACACAAATTACCCTCCCAATGGTTTCACAATACCCTATTGGTTAGACAGGTTTTTTTTGTTGTTGTTGTTTTTTTTAAATGCACAGATCTCCAGGTACAAATGTCCCTAAAACTCTGTAACATTGCAAACTGCCCAGTTTACTGCAAGAAATAAACTGGCTGGTTGTAAAAACAAATAAAGAGACATCTCTGTCAGAGGTGGGCAGTATAGCCTCTAAAGTATAGCCTCTAGCCTCTTCTACTTTATATAATTGAGATGAATAACATAAGGTTTTCCTGACCCTCACATTCTACCTTTCGTTTATGCCAACAATCTTCAACCTGCACAATCACACTTTTTCATTACTCACTTGGGAATAACAAGCCTCTTCTATTGCCAGACCTGTAGATAAATCCACCTGAAAGGGAATGTGGGAATTCTCAGTTAGGGTTGCAATATAGCCAAAAAATATCTTTGTCCGCAAAGAGTTAAACTGAAGAGCTTTAAAAGGTGTAAAGTTTTGAAAATGTACATTTTATTCCGGAATTACAACAAAATAAAGAACCGTAAAGGCACCCATCCACTGACCACACTTACCTCTATCCCCTGATTAATTGCCAACTTTGCCATCCTTATTGCAATTGGGCCCTGTGGAGTCAAAAAATCAAAAATATATATAAGTTTTATATGCTATGGTTGAAATGGTTAATATGAGAAAATGTTTCGCTGTTTTTTTTTTAAGTCAGGTTGTTTTGCACAAAATGTTCATTTTTTAAAATATGAACGATCAAAGGAAACAAAAATGTATCCTTTCAATTTGGCACTAAACACCTCAAGCCCTTTTTTGACCACGTTTAAACTGCTGTGTTCAGGGAGAAAGCCTGAAGAAGGTACAACTGAGCAGAAGCCCAACCAGCACCAGGGTTGTAGTTTTCTTACAAATTTATAGGGTTGTGCACCATAATTTCATCCCCTAGGTCACATTGTAAGAGCTCTACTGCAACATGATGAGAGTTCTAGGGGACAACTATGGGTGAAACAGCTTGAACTGAACTGCTCTCACTACATTAATAAAATAGAAGACTTTCCATACCAGCACAAAGACCACTCACTATCTGTAATTTGAATCACTGAGACTTTTCACTTTCCCAAAGTCAAGCTGAGAGATTCTGTTTTCAGAGAGGGTGAAATCTGGCATGCAACACAAGTGTGAATATTCAGGTGTTTAGAATAGCAATTTTGAAAGAGAGCTAAAAATAACAGTCGCAATGGAGTGCTCACATTTTGCAACAAGCAGACCTCGAAGGAGTAGTGTCCAGTTGGGTAAGAGTGCATTGTAAAAATAAGGTCTTGAAATTATTGATACAAAGATCTGCTTATCAGTTACATGATCTTCTTACCTGGGGGTTAATCTCCCGTGCAAGCTCCAGAGCCCTCAAGTAGGCAGCATCTCCACTGTCATTCTGCTCCACAGAATGACTGACAAGACCCATTTGTTGCGCCTGTGTTCCATCAACCACTCGTGCAGCAAAGATGAGCTCCTTGGCAAGAGAGACGCCAATCACCCTAGGGAGACGTTGTGTACCACCTGCACAGGGCACAGGAGAAACCTGGATAGAATATGGCCTCACCCATTGATACACTGATACTGCCCTCCATCTGTAGTAGAAATTCAATGTAAAAATGACCACCTTGTGGAGAAACTATAGGACAAGTTGTGGAAACAATTCCCCAAGTTATCTTCCCAAGGTTTCTAAATCTAATAAGTGCTCTGTTTACACACTACATTTTTATAGACAACATAATATAAAATGAAACTACAAAATTTACAAAGAAATGAAATAAAACATGCTGTACCTGCTCCAGGAATAATTGCAAGTTTAGTCTCAACTAGTCCCATTTTGGCAGTATTGGCTAGAAAGATTAAAGAGAAAAATTATTACTACCACTACTACTGATGTACGCTCTTAACACACAACTTTAAAACCACTAAAGTGAAGAACAGTGAGAACTGCAACTCTGTTCCATCTCAGCATATTAATGTATTTTAAGAGTGACATAAACTAACCAATCACAAGTGGTCAATCCTGAGGTGGAATTACTACTTTTCTTAGTAGCATTTAGTGGCTTTGGAAAACGTGCAGCAAAATTTCTCAAACACATTGGATTAAGAAAGCATTTATTAAACTTTTTTTTCACATCTTTATTTTTAATGAGACCAATAGTGCTTCAGATCTTCATAAAATAAAGCTTAAAGTGCCAAGTAAACTTTAAATTCAAGCCACAGTTAAACTGATTTTTAAGTTGGTTAAAATATGTTCTACTGCATGTTTAGCATCCGTGTTAGCAGCATGCCATAACTCAGGTTCTCACTCAAAGATTATAAAAGTTGTAAAATGTACTACAAACACATTTCATAATATATATTTGATTTTCATACATTCCTTGGAGTGTAGCCCTTTCAGGTTTACCATGGGGCGCTACTAATGTCATATTAGTAAACACAGGCACAAAGTAAAGTCCTCTGAGTCTTACACGAAATTCTGATGTCACAAGCAAGGGCCATTTCCAAACCTCCTCCTAAGGCAGCACCATCAATTGCAGCAATTGTTGGTACTGGCAGGCTTCCTATGAAAAGAATGATCTTCTATCAATCAAGGAGACGCACACTGTATTTATACAGGACTGACCATCATTGGGAACTGCCATATATAACAAAAAGTGAACTGAATTTAAGAAAAGTACTGGTTCAAACAAAATGTATTCACATTACTTACAAATTGTGGTAAATAAATATTGATGAATGTAGGATTTGTCCATAAATTATTTGTGTGAACAGTTTAAGTAGAGATTTGTGCAAGTGTGGCATGAACCTCAAACAACCATTAAAGCACTTCCAACTCAATAAATAAACAATTCACGAATTCATTTTGCATGATTCAGACTTTACCTAGCTCTGTAATGAGGGCTCTTGCTTTGGATACAAATGGTCCCACTTCGCTCTGGTGCATCTTGGCCCTCTCCTTCAGATCTGCACCTGCCAATAGACACAAAGGAAAAGCGTTCAGCCAGAGGTAAGTGGCTTCCTGAGGCATACAGCAGAGGAGTGCATTACCAGCACACACAGTTTTGGCATCTGCTACCGTCTCTGAATTTAAAGCCGAATTTCGCTCACAAGACCCAAGATGGGTATTTCAGATTCCGGATCATAGTGATGTGGGAATTTATCAACAACTGAAGAATGACAAGTAAAACATAGAGCATTTTTAATGTTATTATTATTATTCCAATTATGGTTCAAAAAGAAAATAGCCCAATTAGCAAGGACAGTATACCTGCACAAAATATACCAGGAACCAAACTGCATAAAATTACACTGCGCACTTTTTTATTCTTCTTGATGTCCTCCACAGCTTCAAACATCTGAAAGACAAAAAAGTTTTCCAACAACAACAAAAAATGTCTGTCAACATTTTATAAATTATGACAACTGAAAATAAATAACTTGAAGCACAGTTCAGGATAAACTAGTACTTAAGAAATATTAAAAGTTTAGTAAAATACTTTTGAGCTCTTAAGTTTCTACTGAGTGCTTAGGCTCAGCAGATATTTAAAGAGCAGAAGTCTATTTTTCTGTTACTGAGTTATATGAGGACATAAACAACATGGACAGCTTAGTCATAGTTAGCTGTTATTGGTGAACAGAGACAAGCGTGCACTCCTTCCAGATCTTAAAGCCGTTTAATTTTAAAACTGTTCATCAAGAAAGTTAATTGGTTTATAGAAGGAAATTGTAGTATTGACTGGCATTTAGATCTTTAACCACTTGAAAACTTTTTAAACTAAATTCACTCACACATGAAAAAAAGATCGCCACCCCTGAGCCATAATGACCCATAACTACATATAATGTATAACTCAAGTAGCCAAGCTCTCTGAATGACCTAAGCACAAAGAAGCCTATGTGTAGTGCAGGCAAGTAGAATTCTAGATGAAACTTATGAATTGTTTGCTTGGTTCTAACCATAATTTTAAAAAATACAAATAGACTAAAAGGCACATAGCAATACATACCATTTTGACAAGATTTTTGCTTATGGCATTTTTGGCTTTTGGTCGATTTATTCCAACGACGACAATACCTGAAAGATAGATGTGACATCCTGCTGACTGACCACGCCACACACGTTAATGTCACCAAAACAGAATCCAATCCAATCCATCTTTATTTATATAGCACTTTTAAAAACAACAAAGTTGACAAAAGTGCTTTCCAATAATAAAACAGAGATAGCAGTTAAAACCATACTTTAAGCATACAATGAAATCAATAAACAAAATAAATATATAATTGAAAAAGAAGATAAATATAAGAATAGCCGAGATGGTCAGAGCTTATGAACATATATATATATATTTTTTTAATTTAATTACCAATGATGATTTTTTATTTATTTATTTATATATATATCACTAGCTTTTCGAGAAAATTCGACTAACTTGAAATTCCTCATAATTATTAAACATTACCAGTAAACAATCTCAAAACTGCATTCTGTTCGCCTTAAAGGTAAGGGATTATCAAATTCTTTTTTGGAAATGTACCTGCATTAAATGAATTTGAACCTTTTCTGGTGTTTTGTTACGGTCTAGGATGACATCATGTTACACAGTGATGTGAGTGCCACCCTTTACTTTGACTTTTTTGGAATTCCGTTTCGACAATAACACCAGCTTTCTCCTGACAAACTCGCATTCCAGGTAATGCAGGCTGTGACAAGAACTTACCGCTGTCTTCTCCGTCTAGGTATCTAACGCGCAGGTCATCCTTTGAGTCGGAGCTGTAGTATCGCGTAACAGCACCGTGGCCGTTCAGGCGAGGACAAAGCACGACTCTGTTAGACAGAACATACCGTCTGGAGAAGAAGGCAGCGGCTAGCCTACACGCACTTTGTCGATGCGCTGCCTGTACGCGAAAAGATTGCCAAAAGGATCTGCAACCTACCAAGACCGCCATACCGAGGAGCTGTAATGCTGTTTGACTTTCAACTTTGAACCCAGTCACGTGATGAGATCACATGACTTATTTGCGAAAAAAAATATTGAATTTAATTCTTAATTTTATTTTACTCGTGTCGCGCGTTGTCTTAATTTATAAATGTGGTGCAAAATATATCACTAATTTTAAAACCCAATAGTAAATATGATGAAAATAATTACTCACTTTTTGAACGTGACAATTACATTTGATTCATACGATTCCCTGTTTATATACACAATAAAAGTTCAATTTACTTTTATTTATAGAGGAAGATAACAGCAGTTGGCTGAAGGTGCTTTATTTTGCAAGGCAAAAGACATTACAATAACACAGAGAAAACTCCAGCAGTCAGACATCCCCTCTTTATTCTTCGTATCCTTTATTTATCTAAGTAAAAAGTGTCATTGAGATTTAAATCTCATCTCCAAGAAAGACCTGGCCCTTAAGCAAGCATTTGGTGACAGTGGGAAGGAAAAACTCCCTTTTAAGGAAGAAGCCTCCAGTAGAACCAGGCTCAGGGATTTGCAGCATCTGCCACGGCTGGCTGGGAATCTCTCGCTACAGCATTTTGGATCAACTTAAGGCTGTTCAGGGAGGGTTTAGAACAACCTGATAATAATGAATTACAATAGTCCTGGCTAGAAATTAAAAAATGCATGAAGTAGTTTTTCATCACCCCTCTGAGACAGAATGCTTCTCATTTTAGAGATATTGCCAAAAGCAGGAAAGCAAATCATTTGTAACTTGTGTCCTCTGTCTAAATAGATAAATAAATCTGGGTACATTTCCAGATGATTTAACATGCAACTATTTTGCTCGTAATAAGTTAAATGAGTAAAGAAAAAAAAAGCATTTACATGCAAGTAATTCATAATTTTATTGGGGGGGGGGGTTATATTGGTTGGGTCTGATTATTGGGGGGGGGGTCATAACCCCCTAACCCCCCTGGAAATTACGCCCCTGATGCCATCGGCTGTGTAGTTTGCAGTATGTACTGCAAATTCTATGATTTTCACAGATTGAAATAGTACCTTTTATGTTGACCCCCAGCTTCAAATTATCATTCAGGGATTACCCCCCCCTCCCAGTCCAGACACCCCTGCTTCTACAATACATTTAATTCACAGTGGGGATGAAATCTCCCCATCGTTTACTGCATCAACCACAATTTAGGAATCTATTTTTCACAGATCCGTAGAACACATAGCTAACTTACACCAGCTAATTCCTTTTGACATATTTATTAACTTTCAGACTGGAAGTTGAGATCTGCTGCTGATCTCACTGCCTCCTTCCCTGTACTAAGATTTACTGATGTTGATTAAAAAAAAAGTGCAGAAGATGTGGAGGAATCTAATATATAAGTGGAATATTTATTTAGACTTTTGTTTTTGTTTGGTTTTTAAATTGGCAACATTTTCTGCTGTTCACACTTGATGTTATTTAATATTAAATATTAACATTATGGTACAGCTGGCCAAATAACTCTAAGTGGAAGGGGGAATGAAAAGTTGCATGCTAAACTTTTCGTATTCTGTGGATTCAAGCCCATACCCCCAATCCAGGAAAGTCTAGAACTGGCTTTCTGGTTAAAAGGTTTGCCCTGAATTCATGAAGACTCTGGATGTTGCAGGGCTGTCTTGGTTGACAAGCTACTGTAATGTTGCATTGGAGATCAGGGGCAGTACCTCTGGATTGGCAGACCGGAGTGGTGGTTCCCATTAGAGGTGGGTTTTGATTATCGATTTATTGATTAAAATCGATTTTGGCTTGGATAACGTGATATAACGTGATATAGATAGGTTCACGAGTGAGGGGGGAAGGAAGTTGGAGATCAACAGGCGAATTGGTGCTGTGGCTGCAGTGATGCAGACACTATACTGGTCCATTGGGGTGAAGAGAGAGCTGAGTGTAAAAGCGAAGCTCTAAATTTACCGATTGATCTACATCGCTACCCTCACCTATGGTCATTAGCTTTGGGTAGTGACCAAAATAACAAGATCGTGGACAGGGGTGATAGGATCAGAGCTTTGGGGGTGCTGAGCACCCAGAGAGCTGCCCAGCCAGGCAAGATAA
>NW_024582474.1:1680325-1697192 GCF_018398535.1 Haplochromis burtoni | reverse complement strand
GTCAAATGTCGCTGAATTTACTACAGAGCAGGACAGATTGTAGGGTAGCAAACATTGTCGGAAAACACGTTTTCAACACTGCAGGTTACCTGGTGTAATGTTTTTCAGCTAAAAAGAAACATGGTCTGACTCCTACCTAACTATATAAAGAGTAACTGAAGGTTAAATGCAGCTAATATGTCCTGTTAGAGATAGGGTGAGGAGTTTGGCTATCCAGGAGGGGCTCAGAGTAGAGCTGCTGCTCCTCCACATCGAAAGGAGCTAGTGGAGGTGGTTTGGGCATCTAACTAGGATGCCTCCTGGGTGTGGTGTTCCGGGTATGCCCTGGTGAATGCCCCCGATGGATATTAATTAAACTTGTAGTTGGATATAATATGATTAGAATTAAGCATAATTAACTATTAGCAAAACTGCATTCAGATAAACCCTGTTTTAACACTCTGTATCCCTTTATTGATGAACAGACTGGATGTTAAGTACTGTTATTTATATTTTGGATAAAGATGGGGGGATCTTAATCTCTTTGACAGTTCTTATGTTTGATTAGATCACCAGTGTCTAAGGAGGAAAATGAGAGACCAGGAGAAAAAGTAGGTGAAGTTACACTTGTTCTTGAACTCATTGGAAAGCTAAACTCAGAACTGAAAACTCTACTTTAAGAGTCCCTTAAGTTGAAAACGTATTTTGTGTTTATATAGAGTAGTGTTTATATAAAATTACACATTAAAGCTGTAACAATTATGTTTCTTATTGCAGTGATTTCTCTAAACCAGTAACAAACAAAAGCAAATGCTAAATCCTAACTCAGATTATTTTAACTGTACTGTTTTTAATTGTATGATGATTTACAAACATGACTAACCCATTTCTTTTGGTGAGTGTTCTCTATTCCCAATGGCAGTATGCTATCCACACAGTTTCAGCTTGAATCAACAACTTTTGGAGAATTTTTCTCTTTGCTGTTCTGTCATAAAACAAATGGATTGATGGATTTTAGGCATTCTTAACACAACTGAAGAGGTTGGTTTTACATCTAAATGAATTTGCTACTGTAGCATTATTTTCTAGTGTGTTTCCTAATCCAGCCATATTACGTGAAAAGAACTAGAAAGTCTTTCCTCACTGAGTAAAGATAAAAACTGAAAGCCACTTGGATGCTGGGAGATCTGACTTATGGCAACATGACTGCCTAATGATTGACCTAATACTATAAAAGAAAAGGGACATAGCTGAAAATATATCCAAAATATCATTTTCAATCACAAATATCACATTTAGTATTAGCTTCAAGAAAGAAAAATAAAGAAAGAAAGCATATTTTTAATGACAGGACATTTATTGTGAATAAAAGCTCACATTACAATAAAGCTTGAGGCTGCTGGAAAAAATGAGTTATGATTTTCATTGTTGGTATATTTCCATCTATGGCATAATATGCACATACGATGTATTTGAAATAAAGTGAATTATTTGACATGATACCAGCTATGTTTGATTTAACTTGCTCATTTATATTAACAATATAGAAAGTCACATAGTAATATGTGACCACCCCAATTTGCTACAAACAGCAAACAAGGCATATATGATGATGATGATGATTACTGATGGCTCTGGATTTTACATAGTAACAGAAACTTTAGGGTTGAGATACTTTCTTCCATAAACTGAGCATTGTGTAATTCAAAATATTTCAAAGCTTTGTAAAATCCAACTACAGTCCTGTCAAGGTTAAGGAAATTTACAATTCTCCAGCAAATGTCACTCACAATCTCGCTTTAACCAGCAGCCTGGAAAGTTTAAGTAATCAACAAAATAATGAAAAAGCAAAACAAAGTTTGGCAAACAGTGAAACAGTGAGTGAAGCAGAGCCTATTTAAAAGTTGTACTAAAGTTTGAGTCAAAATCTGTATCATTCTTTTCTTAAACTCCAGTAGGGATGTGGCTGTGTTTCAGCCCACTGGTGGAAGTTTGTGACAATGTTATTGACTAAATGTTTAAGCCTCCAGTGCTGTTAAATGAATGTTTAATGTCAATAAGCAGGCTTTACATTACCAAAAGAACAAGGCTGAACACAAATGCTCTCTTAACAATCTGTAACTTTCAAACCAATTCCTCAAAATAATTCTGAAAAGAAGTATAAAACTTTCATTCACTTTAAGGAAGTTGTTAAAAGAAAAGTAATCTGGCACTACACAAACATACAAACCAATAATATGACTTAAAACATGAAGAATTTCAGCTTCAAGGCAAATAATGGCCAGGCTGCTCCTGGCCACAAATTTGACAGCAGGGGGGAGGGCTGCTGTTAACAACTGGAACCTTTTTTCAGCGCCACAAAATAAAAGAAAAAAAAGAAAAAAGCAGCGCTCAACAACAGCAGGTACATATCAATAGGCAACGCTCTATGATAGCAATCATGAACAGTTTGGACTCTTGAAAACAAACAAACCAAAAAAAACCTTTCACTCACAATGTTTTACACAATAACAGTCTATAGCAAATTCTCAAAGTACCCAGAAAATCCTTACTTAGGCTACTTATGCATGTGATCCTATTTTACTTTGCAAAACGTGGAGGGACATGATGCTGAATAATTTGTCACGTACAGTTTAACCTTTATCAGTTTTCACCACTCTGCTGCTACATAGACTAGTTCCAATTACCACTTCAACATTCCAGTCTTCTCCACTGTTCACTTCACATTAAATAGCTTCCTGCTTTGTTAAATGACATAAAACCCATCTGTTAATGATGTAATTTAACACAAACAATGCCATAAAGTGTTGGTTTCATTAACAGTAAGTTTGGATTGGAAAAAGCCAAAGTACAATGAACTGGCATTATTAAGTGAAATAGCCTTTGTAAGAGGAACAGGAATATTATACTAAATTTATCATATGACAATGTGGGTAATTCCATTTCTCCTCAACCTTCACTGGAAAATAGCCTGGATACACAAAAACTATTATTTGTGACTCTAGTATTTTATTCAAACTCATTTATTTGAAAATTTACCAAAAGAAAACATTGTTTAACCCAAATGTCCACACAGTGAAACAGCAAATATAATGCTAAGCATACAATTGTCATTCAGAGAAACTCATGTCTCATGATGATCAGCGACGCTTTTGGTAGAATCTATTCCAGGTACCTGTTCTCTTTTGGAAGCGACTGCTCTGGGAGACAGGGTGCCAAAGCTCTGTTTTACATACCAGTCTTCTGCATGCAAGTGTGCATAGGAAGAGTCTTTTACATCCACAATGGTTTTGTTTGACACGGGGCTTGAGGACTCATCATTATTCGTGCACCCACCCTGCAGTGTCATTGCGTGGCTTACATGCCATTGCTCAGACTGCTGGCTCCAGTCTTGCATGTTGGTGACCTGTACTGACAAAGGGCAGTGAGAAGCCTGTGTGCAACCAAAAGTGCTTTTTGTGGCCTGGTAGCATTCTCCCTCTGAAATACTGACAGGAGAAGAGGACTTTCCAGAGGATTCGTATTCGGGGTCGATTGCCTCCACTTTGATTTGGACGGTTCTGGATTTAATCCGCAGTTTATGGGGTAAAGCTGAAGAACTACCATCTGGCACTTTATGTGTGGAGACAATGATGCTTCTTGGGTCTACTACAGATGGCATCAACCCTTTGGGGACCTGCTGCTCATCCTCACCATCAGATGATTTGCTAACTGCACCATCATCCGAGCTCCTGGGTGAGTTACTAGATGACCTCATGATCTGCATGAATGATGCAGACTGAGTGTAGACTCCAGACAAAGGGCTGGCTATGCCAGGTTTGTAGAGTTCATAGGGACTACCTTGCTCTTGTCTATAGCTGCCATTGTCTCCCGGTTCCTGCTTGACCTCTGCATTCCTGCAGACAGTAAAGCTACCCTGAGTTGCGGTAAATGTCTTGGGCATATGAGGTGAATGCCTGATGACTGATATGCAGCTGCTGCGCAGGTGAATAGGCTCCTTTTCTTTGCTGGTAAAACCTTGGCTAGCATTGGGTGGAATAAACATTTGGTGGAGGTTAAGAGTGGCGGAGCTGGATAACCGTTGGACTTCTTGGGCATATGCTGTCGAGCTCACCAATCCAAACTTCAACTTCAATGACAGCAGCTCAGCCTTGAGGGAGGCATTTTCCTCGCCAAGTGCTACCAATTTGTTCTCTAGCACCATATCATTTATGCGTCGCTTCTCCCTTGAACGCTTGGCTGCTTCGTTGTTTTTACGACGCCTCTCCCAGTACAGGGTGTCTTTTTTTTCCTCTGGGATAAACTCCCTTTTCCTACGACAAGCAGATTTAGCCTTGAAAGGAAGTGCAGAGATTTTGTGGCTCAGGAGGTCTCTGTTGGTCCCTTGTAAAGCCACAGCCAGGCACAGGGCATCCTCTCCACTGTAGGACTGATTGGAGTCCACTTCTTGCTTTATTGATTGCATATTATTACTGTTTGCTACTGTCAGCATGCTAAAAGATTTTCAACTGTATACCATAATGCTTGTATCGAGCAAAATTAACTGTCACATGGAATTAATCCGCTTGAGTTGAAGAAATCTGTGGAATAAGACACAACAGAAATGTTTTTCGTCAGAGTTTAGTTGAAACAATGTCAAACAAGTTACCATGATACTTTAATATTTACTTGTGCTGATCAAAGATTGTATATTATCATCCACTTAAAGCTTATTCAGATTTTTGTGCTCTACACATAAAACATTAAGGCTGCAATTATGAGTCCAGTATATTTCTGAAAATACATTTGTAGAAGAGTAAAATGTGGTTAATAGGGAGAGTTAATATCAAGGTAATTACTTTTTAGTTTTGCTATTACCATTTCCTACTTTGTGTCAGGGAAACAAAGAAATCTTCATTAAAGTACAAAAAAACATGAAGAAAACATATAATCATTTAACTTTCAGAAACTGGATTCCTTCAACAGATTTCAAAATTCATGCTGTGTAACAGATAAATATTTAAAGATGTCATTGGTGAATGTCATCTTATTTACCAATAGCCTGATACCAGTCAACAAGGTATATCAGTCAGTTCCAATGCCTGGCCAATAAATTGGTGCTTCCCCATGATTTACCTTGATTAAAATTTAAAGTACCAGTTCTTTTGTACAAGCCAAGCTTAGGAAATTGAAGTAAACAAACTTTTTTATTCAGGAGAAAAATGATGAAAATAGACATAAAGGCATGAGATCACAAAAAATGAGAAACACGAAGCCTGTAACCTGAATAATTTCTTTTGAACTAGTCTTTCACACTCACTGCAGCAAACAGTGGTATTTAGAAGAGGAGCAGAAAGATTTTTAATTAGAAAAATTAATGTTTAGGGTGTGATACAGTTTCCTCAAATGTTTCTTCTTGACTCTGTGCCCTCGTTTTGTCCTTGACTTGGGTCTACATTTAGGAAGAGAGAGACATGACTAATAGGTCAGACTTGTGTATACATTATAGTCTGGTAACTTTCAGACACTAACTTTGTGTGTTACAATTTGGTCTTCCACTTTTTAGAAGCAAGAAGGCGCTGTATCCCCGACAAATCCATTTGAAATACAGGAGAAATATTTCTCTTTTCATTTACTTGAACCCCTTACGCAGTCTACTACAGATTTTACGGTGCCGATGTGCAAACCCCAGCTGGCGTTGACGAACGCGTCCTTTTGTCTTTTTTTTAACGAGGCAACAAAACATCGTGCCTAAATTTGGATCATACGTGATTAAAAACGGTGGCGATGTTATCGCAACGTGCGACACTTGGAGGGTGGGTGCTGACCGAGTGTTTGCTGCTGGTTCAGTCGCGACAAGCAGTACAGAGCGATCGACTCGGCGTTCCAGCACCGGGCCGTCAACGCGTCCTGTTGCCCCAGATTCCTTCATTGTGTCGGTATTATACAATAAGCCCCGCTCCTGCCCTCCCGAGTGCCAGCAATTTCTATTGGTGCAGACATTATGCAATGTTTGCCTGTGTGGCAATAACAATACGGACCAGTGATTGCTCAGCTCTGCGTCCAAGTAAAATAGCTCTAAAATTGTCCACATGTGTTAGATAGCTAACACTGTATGTAACAGACTTTACTAAGACAATGTGGGCATTCAACTCTGTACATGACATCATTGTCTTCGTTACTCATGACATTGGCGGCTGAAGCGCGAGGTCCATCTACGCCCTGAAAAGTAAACTGTTACAACATTACAGAGAAGAAAGCGTTACTTTGCTGTCCCGACGTGGACTGACCCATTCTGTTGTCCACACATCGACAGAAGCCACAGTGCTTTGATAATGTTTCTACAAGCCACATCACATTCTTGTGTTTCAACACAGTGTTGTAATCTATGAATCACTGCTACTGGTAGGCCCGTGTGCCTGAATAAAATTAAACATCTATTATACAGGTTATAACTATATATTTTTTAAAAAGCACACACTCGAACGTGAGCTTTGTCGCACTTTTAACTTGGAAACTACCGAGGCTGTTATTACATTTAAAATAGGTTTTGTGCGAGGACACACAGAAGGTAGCCAGCTGACTGAAATATAAGCTAGCTAAACGCCCCTGTGATTTCTGGGCGTGTGATCAGGCACCATCCTCTACAAACCTGTACAACGCTTAATGTTAATCCCAGACATTTAATATTAACCGCAAATCAAAACTGTACCTTTTCTATCACCTGCTTGTGGGGATTGGTTTGGTTTTCCACCGCGTATGATGCACAGAGAAGCAGCATAGGTTTTCCATCAGCTAATAAGGAAATGATTGTCAAGAAAATCCTACAAGTTATAAAGTACTTTGCTCTCCTCCCTTGGCTTTTTCCTTTCAAGGTGGCTAGTGACTCATGGATCTGTGTTAGTAGGTCAGTGGTTGAGTGCATTGGCAGCGTGAAATTAAATGACAGCTACTGCATCCAATCGGCACGCAGCATTTTCTAACTTTAGCCAATGACTCTTGGCTTCACCAGAGCTCAAATCTTATTTAAGAATGTCTGTCGTCATTCACAGTAGGAGTGAAGCATTTGCGACAATCGGCTCGCAGACCGTGCTCGGATTTGTCCTCATATTACGAAAACAAAATATTTCCGATGTATTTATTGCTCATACTACTTTTACCATGGCATAAATATATACATTTACTCCCAACAATGTTGCAATGGGGCGTACACTTCTAAAACAGCACAAGAAGCTGTAGAAGCTCCGTGCGTCTAATGTTTAAGGTTGTCACATTGGTTTATATTTATAGTCAAATTTAGCTACTACATAATTCACACTGTTTACGCACTGTTGCATTAACAGACTTAGGCCATTCCTTGATGTTCTGTTGTCTTTTAATGTAGGTATAAGTCTGTTTTAATTTTATTTCCACTGCTGAATATATGTCTTATTAACAAATTAAATTTAAATTTTAATACTGTATATTTCATTTTGAAATAAAATTAAAAGTGATTTTAAAAAGTCTATTTCCAAAAAGGAAATTGTAAATACGTGAAAAAAGATAACCGGGGTTAATACGGTTAATTTCAGCTGTTTGGTTGTAGGTATACATACACGTCAGTCCAGACGGAGTGGGTTTTTTGGAGGTGTGTGCGTGAGTGTGTGTGTGTGTGTAAAGAGGTGTGGGCGTGTGTGTGTGTGGGGGGGTTGGAGTCTTGTACCAGATGCCATGATCAGCTGCCAAGACCTGACTGTCACTATACATATTCTATTTGTTTGTTTGTCTGATGCTCTTGTTGCACTGCTAAATGGGCTGTAGCCAACATGATTTATAAAGGGATTATAAAATCTAAAATAATTACTGCATTATTTTACTCTTATTAAACTCACTTTCCTAAAAACTGATTGCAACTTCTAACTTGTGACGTAAATGTTATGCCTCAAATTTATTTCACATCATTCATGGGAGATATGTTTGATAAATGATAAGTTAACAAGTCACTGCTACCAGCTTAATCAATTCATTGGGGCGACCTGCGTGTTGTGTTGCATTGTCTGATTTGGTCGTAGTGTGTAAACACCTCTAGAGGCCACTGTTGTATAGCTGCTGCAAACTGAACGTGCCCGTACCAGAGGTTATACTTAAAATGGCAGCTGCCAGGAAGTCTCTTTGGACATTTGTGTTCGCCCTTTATGAAATACATATGTTGTATTAATGCACCCGTGCATTGGTAAAATAAATACTAGAATAGCTGATACTCCCTTACAGAAGATTTATTTTGACCTTTCTAAAGCCTTCTTTAAAAATTAGAAAATAAAATGAAAACAGGCATATGAAAAAAAGCCTACTAGAAATACTTCTCTGCATTACATCCTAACACTTGGCTAAATCCTAATATGCAATTATGGTTTAATAGTTTATTTCACTAAATGTGATTATGCACTAAAAAAACAACAAAAAAACCCCAAAAACCGAACATGTTGGGTTTAGATAATTCAATAGTGGACACTGGTTGCACACAGATGTTTTGCTTTGGCAGGAGCTTAAACAACTGAGGTGAAGTTATTCATATTCAATAAACCTGTGCAATTTGTGTTGATAAAATATGATTGAAACATGCTTTGGTGAAGTAATTTGAGCTCTTGGATATTTTAATCCTTCAATTTTCACACTTTATTCCAATACTATTCAGTAACTTTTACGCAAATACTATGTTATCTTCAAATGACATGTTGGTATTACATTCTAAATACACAATTTTCCAATGAAGGCCTTATAACAGATTGTTTTGTTCTCTTCCAAGATGGTTGCCAGCATCCACTAGTAACCTTTCAAAACAAAAACGCTAATATCACTGCAGTGACAGTAGGTGAACCATGGGTCTCAAACTCACGGCTCGGGGGCCACTTGCGGCCCATGTCAGCACTACTTGTGTCAGGTTAAGGCTGTGTGCAGGCAGGAGTGGAAGTAGAAGAACCCAATGTGCAGACACTCGGAGGTGGAAAGTAACTCAAAACTCAGCTTTTATTGCTGGATGGCAAAAAGTGGCAACCGTAACAAAAATCCAAATAAACCTACATGAACAGGCAGGCAGCACACACAGCATAAATGAGAGTAGATCACAGCACAGACACAAAGAGGGCTTAAATACATAGAGGGAGCAATCAGGGAATGGGTAACAGGAGGGAAACACAGCTGGGGCAAATCAGGCCTAACGAGACAAGGGGAAGCAAAACCAGACACATTAACATCAGACATGGACTTTCAAAGTAAAACAGGAAACCTAACACAGACTCACAGGCAGGCACTATAACAAAGGGAACAGAGACGTGGGACCAGGGCAGACACAGACACTGACTGGACGTGGGAATACAGCAGACAGGGGAGACAGCAACTAAGGAACACAGACAGAAAACCAGAACACTAAAACTCTAACCAAACCCCACCCAGAGAACCTTAACTAAGAATAATCCTAAAACCTGTAAAGCAAAGCTAGAATATAATGAAATAGCAAAATCAAAGAACCAAAAACACAAAACACTGGGTCAACGACCCAGGGACCCTAACAACTTGCCACCCTTACTGTTGACGTGAAGAAAGGAAATACAATTTGGCCCTTGAAGTTAGTTTTTGTTACGAGGGATTTTGTTGTTGAGTGCAATTTGAAAATAAGTTGTTTAAAAAGCAAAACTGTTTTAAAATGAGGGCAATATGAGCAGAGTAAAAACATGTTGAGGGATTGGCTGTCTTTGTTCAGTGAGAGAGTTATATGTAAAGAAAACAATTTTCACTAGCAGTCAAAAACTAATGTGTTCACTTATGTCTGCATTTTTATTTTGTTAAATATGGACAAAACTATTGTAGAAATGCTTCCACGTGTCTGGCCAGAAAGAGAGTATCTTTCCTTTTTATTTGTTAGTTCAATAACAAGGTTTCAGTTAGTTAAGAGTGAGAAGTTTTTTGCATTCACATTTGCAGTTTTGTTATACAATATTTGAAACTTAAAACAAACAAACAAAACACTACATTTTCTGAAAGATTTGTGGGTGTTTTCTTGTTTGTTTGTTTTTGTACTACTTGAACACTAAAGTGGCCCTCCAATGACATGACAGTACCAGCAGTGGCCCACAGCTCATTTAAGATTGACACCCCTGCTTTAAGGTGTTATTATGTGGATATGTTGGTTTTATTTAGTTGCTGTCAACAAGTGGAAGGTAACCTAATGAAGCCTGTTATTTCTTTCTGTGGCTCAGAAGTTGGAAATTTCAATAACAGTGCGTTATCCAATTACTCAGATTGTCAGAGGAGTTCACATTTCCCTATATACTCGATTAAAATACCCCATCTTCGATCCATCCCATACAGGTCACCCTGACAACACTGAGCAGTCCCTTCAGTGACAGGCTGCTGCTGCTGTCAGACTGTACACTGCACAACAGCAGTGAATGTACACCGCATATGAACACACTGGGGTCTTTACATATATCAGTGTGCAATACTAAATACCTGCTACTATTAACACCCAAACACTGCACTATGTTTCATTCTTCTTCTACTAGTAATCTGTATAATTGCATCATATATGTGTATATACACTCAACAAAAATATAAACGCAACACCTTTGTTACTGCTCCCATTCCCCATGGGATGGACGTAGCTACCTAAAATTCATTCCAGATACACAATATAACCATCCCTCCCAAACAGTGGTCACAATCCCAGCAAATCCACCCCTAAGTCAGACTGTACAATACAGAAAATAAAAGAGCTACAGCTCAGACTCTACAGGCTTCAGTTAGCATGTTAAATGTGAAAGTTCAGTTAGAAAAAGACTGAACAAAAACGGCCTGAGTTTAGCAATTAACCAAAGTGACAAACACTGCTCTAAATAATACTCCCCTAATCCAAGAAGTCACCCAAACCTGGACGTGGATTTAGAGGCCTGAGGGCCATCTCACACATTTATTCAGAATAAAACAAGTTTCAATTAAAATTAAACAAATCAAAATCTTGTGGACGTATGCCTTTTACATGTTGGTAAAATGTTTAGGATGAGATGGAGATCTAACACTCATGCACCCTGAAAATTATGAAGGTCTAAACATGTATCAAAGGGACTCACTGAACATCAGTGGATTTCTATGGGGCAAACGTACTTAAACTAGCCACTGTGACCATTGAGGCAGAGCAGAATGAATGATACTGACGGGAACTATGAGAGTTTGTAGTTAAATTCCTGCTCTTACAGGATCAGGGAGTGTCTGTTTAAAGATTATTAACATACACTGTAAAATCTAATTAGTTCCCAGAACTCAAAAAAATTGAGGAAACTCGTTGCCTCAAAAGAACTGAGTAAAGCTTAGCTAAAAATGACTAAATTAGGACAACTTATTTATTTTGAGTACTCTGTACAAGCTCATTTGTTCCCAGAACTCAAGAAAATTGGATCAAGTTTACGTAAGATGACCAAGTTAGGGCAACTTACTCATTTTGAGTACACTGTACAGCCTTGTTAGTTCCCAGAACTCAAAAAAATTAAGGAAACTCGTTGCCTCAAAAAAACTAAGTAAAGCTTACTTAAGATGACTGTTAGGACAACTTATACAGTGCAAGTCTGCAGTATTAAGAATAACTTGATATTTCTGACTGTACAATACTAATTGTTTACTACTGACAAACATTTCAAGTTCAACTAAATGAAAAAACAATTTGTGGTAACCTGAATATGATTAAAAATAATTAACAACACTTTTTGTAATGATGTTAAAATCAGCCCAACTTTTATTTTCAAACACAACAAAGTATAACAGCCAACATACTGGACACTGTTCTGCTGAACAACAAACAATTATATTGCCATCACTGTTATAATCTTACAATGAAACAAAGTCTCAGATGTAATTATTCTGAAAATAAGTTTAGGCCTACCACAAGTTTGTTTTGTACTTACATTACTTATATAATCAAAATAAAATATTTGTTGTTCTGTCACAAGTGCAGTCTCTAATTTAAACAACACATTTGTTTTGCATTCCAACACATGAGCTGGAATGTTGTAATATTTTAAGGATGGCTTGTTTCCAGTCCAGGCATTACTGCCTGAATGACTATCATGGATCGAGGTGATCCAAATGTAGGTGCAGAAGAAAGTCTTTAACTTCCCTTAAGTACAGTGGCAGTGGATGTGGGTTGGAGATGCAATGAGCTTGAACCTGCAGGCGACCATCTTCACTGACCACACCATCTGTGACGGAGGACTCATCTCTCCTGGTGTCCTGCAAGCAAACAATCATATTTTTTGGAACATGAACTTAATTGCTTTCTTAAAACATTTTTTTCTGCATTTGGTATAAAAAGACTCCAATTTGGACAATCTCAGGCTCCCTCCCCACTGGAGAAGTGACATTCAATGTCCCAATTGTCAGTCTGGATAGCCCTGACCCCCACCCGACACACAATAATGTCATGAAAGCATCATTTTAAAAAGGGCTATGAAACATGGCCAATAACTTTCATTCTAATGATGTGCAAAATGATTTGGGCACAAAACAAATTTTGCTGTTAGAAAACTTGCAACTTCACTATATCAGTGTAGACCCTCTAAACTAAGTTTGGGGGATGTGATCTTTCAAGAAATGCAGACCAAACTGTTGTTGTTTGTTTACTTACACAGCATGTCTTGTAGAATTAACTGGAGTCACCAGCAACAGCATAGTGCAGTCATATCTCAAGTCTAATAACAGAAGACAGGAAAAGATCAGTAAAGAAACAACTTCCCCAAACCAAAGACAAATAAAACAATAAGTAAAACAGGCTGATCTAAAGTATGATTAAAGTTCAGCCTGATTAATATAAATGTCACTGACAGTTGCTAATATATTGGAAAACCAAAATACTTACCACTGAGTTGATGTCTTTCTGTCCAACAGCAGGAGTGCTGGTCCCGAGCCTCAAAGACAGTAAGAAGCAAGCAGAGGGAGAAAAAACAGAACATTTTTCAGAAACCGATTTGATCCTTAATGGCTGTGCAATCATTGTAACATAGAGTTTGCTTATGTTGTTAAATAAAGGCTAGATTTGACATTAATAGATGCCACAGATGTTCAAGGTGCCACAAAGCATGAAAAAATGGACATCTCAGAAAACGTCGGGGCATTTTTGCAAATATGTGATGTCTTGATAAATCGAGCAGATATTTGAACTTTCGACAGCTACATTCTCGCCTGAAAATATCTTAAAAGTTGATTTTGTGACCCAGAAAAAGCAATAAGTTCTTTAGCCGGGCTCCTCCGCCATTGCCGCGCTTACAAGTATGCACAGGCTCCGACAACCATGGCCGACATATGCGATCCTCCTTTCCCCTAGATTACCCTTTCTGGGTCACAAAATAACCTTTTAAGATATTTTCAGCGGAGAATGTAGCTGTGTAATGCTCAAATATCTACTTAATTTATCAAAAATATCACATATTTGCAAAAGTCGCTTCCACGTTTTCGGAGAGCTCTGTTATCCACCAGCGTGATAGCTGACCGGGAGGTCAAGGCTTGATAAGAGTCCGCGAGCTAACTCGCTAACAGCTAACTCCTGGCTTATTGTTTTCACCCCCCGAAGAATTTTGTCTGGGCTCTTATCTCACTTTTTTATTTCAAACAATCAACAGAAAATTTCACAGACATATTTTTATATAAGGTTTTTAAGGCTGTGGTGTTAATTTTTAAGTAACATGAGCCCAGCCGCAGCAGCAACGCTAGGCTAACACTAACTAGCTAGCACGATTATAAACCTGGTTCTAAACTAAGAGAAGCCACAAAATCAGTTTGAATAAGAGTAAACAGTTACTCACCAAGTCAGTGTATCAGGTAAAGATCCACAGCAATGACAACAATAATCTCTTGAGCTGACGCTTTTCTAGGTTTGCTCAACATATTCCATAAAAAATGCTGGCACCATGAACATGCAGAGGAGGACGGTAGTGACGTGGCATTTTCAAAACACATCTTTCATCCTTATGCACTGAGAAGAAAAACTTCCATCTTACTTAGTTTTTCTAAGTTAAGACAACTCAAATAAATTGAGTTTATCAGCATTTCTGTAGCGGACAGAACCACCTGCTTTAATCTACCATGATGCTCTGTGTTATGTTGTCATGGCAATATGAAGTCAAATAAATACAAATTCATAAAATGCACATTTGAAGGAGGACAAGAAGACAGGCAACTGGAAGAGCTTTTGAAGCAGGAAAACTTTTCTGGATTACTCTTAATTTAACTGGAAATTTTGCGAATACAAGTCAAGGAGGAAACAAGGAGGCAGGTTGGATTATATCTGAGGACAGGACGCATGAAGGAGAAGCATGAGGAGAGAGGAAACAGCAGAGCGATGGTGCAGAGCTAATCGTGGGTCAAGTCGAAGAAGCAAGCATCAAAACTGTGAGTAAACATAACACATAAAGACTTAAAAATTACTGTGCTGATTAAGGAAACATTAAATTTGGTTAGTTTGGGGTCTGCAGCTTCAGGTTTGTGGGTTCAGTTGGTCTCAAAATTGAGGAAAGACAAAAAATTTTCTTTTGAAAGGTTGTTGGAGGATTCTTACTGTAAGAAATATCTGGGTGTGCAACTGCTTTTATTTTAAAAAAAGTTGAATTTTATTTAGTCACATTGGAAAGGGAAAATTGGAGGATCGGGACAATAATGTGGCCAGATTTACTGTTTCCTTAATCAGAACAATAATTTTGATCTGAACTAGAAATTTTGAAATGGGTTATTTTCTTTCTTCTCTACTGATCACTGTTGTTAAAGGTTGAGTTACTTGTCAGTCTACATTTATGTTAAAGGTACTTTTAAAAAATGCAGTTTATTCGTAATTTTGTAGAAAAAGGCTCCGCACCTGTGAAAAAAAGAAAATGGGTATCCACACCCCCAAAATTGCTGTAGATCAGAGTAGCTAAGCCCTGGTTAACTGCAATTATATAACAGGAGATGAAAAATATTGGAATGATTGAAAGAAACAAAGATTGCTTTAGGGTTTGAAGATTTGACTTTTTTATTGAAAGAGACGAAAACTAATCTATGTGTGACACTGAGAAAAAAACTGAAAGCTTAAAAGACCTGGACGTCCAACTGATGTTATACAAATGTGCAAACTTGTTTTAATGACATTAGAAAGAAAAATCAGATGTTTAAAAAGGTAATATATAAAGATGATTTTTATATTACTTGAAAAAATGATGTTGTTAGCGCTTCTGTACTTAGAAAACTGCTGGGTCACTAGTAAGCTGAGATTTAATGTGATAAACTGAGGAAAGGTAATATAATCTAAACACACGCTGTTATTATTGCAATCCATACAACAGTTAATATTTAATCAATCATGATTCATAATTGGTGATCTATGCAAGTTTTAAGGAATAATATTTATTTGCCTTCCCAATTAATTTGCAAAATCTAAAAGCGAATCTTGTTTTTTAAGAAAAAAAGAAGTTTCTAACTGACTTCAAACTTTTTTGAGCTGTAGAGTAGATTGATGAGCACGCAATAAAGTGAACATGATAGGGAGAGTTTGCCAGGAACTCAATTTTGATGGCAGAAACGGCTAAAAAAAATGAGCGTTTTGTTTTCACAGATGTGTGTTTAATGAATCATTTATGTTAAATCACCCATGATGCATTAGGAAATGTCTACACACTAATACATGGGCTCATTTTTAGTAACGATCACTGCTGTGTGGACCGATCACATGGTTATAAACCAGGTGAAAATTGACTTCAAACCTTTGAGCTGTAGTGTAGCTTGCAATGATAGTGTATAGTTATCTATTACAGAAGAACATATAGAAGTATGAGGACAGGGAGACACTGTAAAAAAGTTATGAGCTGTCTTGCTGCAGAGAAAGTGGAGTCTGTCATCCTTGAAAAGCTCCCAAGATAGGCAGCTGGCAGGTTGAATGATGCTCTGCCTCTGTGGTCAAGTACAGACATAGGCCTTAAGCAACCATGAGCCACTGATAAGTGTGAGAAATTAGTGCACTTAATGCAGCGGTCCCCAACCCCTGGGCCTCGGACCGGTGCCGGTCCGTGAGTCGTTTGGTACCGGGCCGCGAGAGTTGAGGCTCAGGTGTGAAATGTTCTGGTTTTCAGGGTTTTTATATCGGTTTTCAGCGTTATTTTGTTTGCTATCGTTAACTCGGTGTTTCCTGGGTCTTTTCATCGTGTGTTATAGAATAAATCTTGTTTTTTTCGGTACCGGTACTAGTTTTATTTTGTTGTATTTATCCGCGACACCTTAAAGGCCGGTCCGTGAAAATATTGTCGGGCATAAACCGGTCCGTGGCGCAAAAAAGGTTGAGGACCGCTGACTTAATGCATGTTTCCTAATTATATACGTATGAGCCACTAATAGGAGAAAATGAGCACGCAATAAAGTGGACTTGTTAGGGAGAGATTGCCATCAGAGTTAAAACACTCCAACTCAATTTTGATGACAGAAACAGCTAAAAAATGAGCATTTTGTTGAAACTGATGAAAAAATCCTGATCAGATACAGACAGACACATGCATACAACACACACTACTGCTCAAAGGTTTGTTGTCAGATTCAAACTGTCGTCTTTTTAATTAATAATTTACATTTACTTTAAAATAATTTTTCATAAAATTTATCAGTAATGTTTTCACAGATGTGTGTAATTTCTGTTAAATCAACCATGATGCATTAGGAAATGTCAACACACTTATACATGGGCTCATTTTTAGTAACAATCACTCTTGTGTGGACCGATCACATGGTTATAAACCAGGTGAAAATTGACTTCAAACCTTTGAGCTGTAGTGTAGCTTGCAATGATAGTGTATAGTTATCTATTACAGAAGAACATATAGAAGTATGAGGACAGGGAGACACTGTAAAAAAGTTATGAGTCTTGTCT
>NW_024582474.1:1648333-1652755 GCF_018398535.1 Haplochromis burtoni | reverse complement strand
GTCTGGCACGTTGGAGAGGTGTGCGCTTCACGGATGAATCATGGTTCACATTGTTCAGGGCAGATGGCAGCTGAGAATGTCCCAGTTCTTGCATGGCCAGCATACTCACCGGACATGTCACCCATTGAGCATGTTCGGGATGTGCTTGACCGGCGTATACGACAGCGTGTACCAGTTCCCACGAATATCCAACAACCTCGCACAGCCATTGAAGTGGAGTGGACCAACATTCCACAGGCCACAATTGACAATCTGATAGACTCCATGCGACGATGTGTTGCACTGCATGAGGCAAATGGTGGTCACACCAGATACTGACCGGTTCTGGGTCCCCAGACCCCCAATAGCGCAAAAAACTGCACATTCCAGGGTGGCCTTTTGTTGTGGGCAGTCTGAGGTACACCTGTGCACTACTCATGGATGTCAGATCAGCATCCTGATGTGGCACACCTGTGAGGTGGGATGGATTATCTCAATATAGCAGATGTGCCCACTACCACACATTTGGACTGATTTGGTGACTGTGTTGCATGTTTTGAATAATCTTCTTCAGAGTAGACTTTTGGTGTAAGCTGATAGTGAATGAAGAAAACTATAAAAAGCTGCTGTGGTTTTCATTTTCCAAGAGAGGTAATGCACATAATGCAGAGACGAGCGCACGGGGGATATCCAAATTCTAGGAAGGCAGCCTGCTGCTGTACACGGGCGGATTCTTCTCAGTCAGAGTTCTTAACAACTTGACTGTTTTCTCCAACCACACAAAGAGTGCTGTTTCCATTCTGGGAAGTCTACTCATTGGTGTAGGCAGCTCTTCAAATTATAAGTAGCTATATATGAGCAGCTATATTAGCTTTGACTTATCATATGTTAAATATTATACTTTCCTGGTTTAAAATTTATGATGGCTCAAAATTCAAACCTTACAAATTAAAACCCTGAATCATCACCACCTGTGTGAACTACAAGGGTGCCATCATTTTTCTTTTCAATCCATTAAGTACCACATTTTACACACTGAGCAAGAAAGGAAGTAAGCTCTTCATGGTGACCCCAGAAATTTTAATGTACCACTTTCTAGCATACTACTGACACTGCTCGACATCTTCTTCTTTTTTTTGTTTTGCGTCTCCCGTTTGGTTCTTTTGCCATCAGAATTATTGTGGAAAGACAAGGAAAGATGCCCAACAGATTTACTTTACCAAATGGACCATCCCAGCCTTGCCTTAATGATCTATTTGATTCACCTTTGCTTTTATTGTTTATTTTGTTTTATTTTCACTTGCTAAACATGGAACAGATTTGACTGCGGGAAAGAAAACGGAGAAAGAAAGACGGAAAGGAAAAACAGCGGGGAAGAGGAACGTGATAAAGGACAAAAAAGAAAAACAAACAGACAAAAAATACATATATCAATCACCTGGATCACCTGTCAGGAAAGGAAAAAAGAGAGCAATATAATAAATAACATCATCGCAATGATCTATGTGAATATAACAGTAAATACTAAATATTGAATATTATTGTGCAGCACGTAAGATCGACAGCGCACAGTGTGCTTTGAGGTAGGAGCCAGAGTGACGGGGGGGTGTCACTGCTCGACATCTCACAGTACAGTATAAGAGTCCCGCCACAAGGAGACACAAAAGGCTTTCAAACCAACAGTTTCTGCTTCCAAAGTGGCGCCAGCCGTCCCCACCGATCATCATACTTATGTAACATAGACTGTGGATGCATGTTTAAGTTGATACATCACTTAAAGCCACCACTGTTCAGGCATCACATCTGTCCATTAGGTTTCCCTTTCATACTCAACATTTTTATCCCTGGGTACTAACTTTTTTGTTTTTGCTGACTGTTTATTTATTTGTTTGTTTGTCTAATGCTCTTGTTGCACTGCTAAATAGGCTGTAGCCAACATGATTTATAAAGGGATTATAAAATCTAAGAAATTACTGCATTATTTTACTCTTATTAAACTCACTTTCCTAAAAACTGATTGCAGCTTCTACTTTGTGATGTCAATGTTATGTCTCTAAATTATTTCATATCATTCATGGGAGATATGCTTGACAAATGATAAGTTAACAAGTCACTGCTACCAGCCTAATCAATTCATTGGGGCGACCTGCTGTTGTGCTGCATTGTCTGATTTGGTCATAGTGTGTAAACACCTCTAGAGGCCACTGTTGTATAGCTGCTGCAAACTGAACGTGCCCGTACCAGAGGTTATACTTAAAATGGCAGCTGCCAGGAAGTCTCTTTGGACATTTGTGTTTGCCCTTTATGAAATACATATGTTATATTACAAGGTACTAATGCACCTTGCATTGGTAAAATAAATTCTACGAGAATAGCTGATACTCCCTTACAGAAGATTTATTTTGACCTTTCTAAAGCCTTCTTTAAAATTTAGAAAATAAAATGAAAACAGGCATATCAAAACAAGCCTACTAGAAATACTTCTCTGCATTACATCCTAACACTTGGCTAAATCCTAATATGTAATTCTGGTTTAATAGTTTATTTCACTAAATGCGATTATGCACTAAAAAGAACATGTTGGGTTTAGATAATTCAATAGTGGACACTGGTTGCACACAGATGTTTTGCTTTGGCAGGAGCTTAAACAACTGAGGTGAAGTTATTCATATTCAATAAACCTGTGCAATTTGTGTTGATAAAGTTTGATTGAAACAAAATATCCAATTTGAGCTCCTGGATATTTTAATTCTTCACAAATTTCACACTTTATTCCAACACTATTCAGTGACTTTTACCCAAATACTATTTGGTCACTGAAATACTATGTTATCTTCAAATGACATGTTGGTATTATATTCCAAATACACAATTTTCCAGTGAAGGCCTTATAACAGATTGTATTGTTCTCTTCCAAGATGGTTGCCAGCATCCACTAGTAACCTTTCAAAACAAAAACAGTAATTTCACTATAGTGACAGTAGGTGAATCAGCGGTCTGAAACACACGGCCCGGGGCCGACTTGCGTGAGGCCCGCATCACCCCTATTTGCCACCCGTACTGTTGACGTGAGGAAATATTGTGCATTTTGGCCCTTGAAGTTAGTTTTTGTTACGGGGGATTTTGTTGTTGAGTGCAATGTGAAAATAACTTCTATAAAAAGCAAAAAATGATTTAATATGAAGGCAATATGAGCAGAGAGTAAAACCATGCTGAGGGATTGGCTGTGTTAGTTCAGTGAGAGTTATTTGTAAAGAAAACAATTTTCACTAGCAGACATAAATGTACACTTATGTCTGCATTTTTATTTTGTTAAATAAAACAAAAATTATAGCAAAGTGCTGCCATGTGTCTGAGTGCCAATTCTTTTTTTATTCAATGAAAGGTTTTAGTTAATTAAGAGTGAGGAAAAAGAATTTGCATTCACATTTGCAGTTTTGCCTTGTTATACAATATTTGAAAATTAAAACAAAACACTACATTTTCTGAAATATTAGTGAGTTTTTTCTTGTTTAAAGACAAACGTTTTTATACTACTTGAACACTAAAGTGACCCTCCAATGTGATGACAGTGCCAGCAGTGGCCCACAGCTCATTTAATGCTTTCTCCTAATTGGCTCATAATGGTCTCTCATATGTATGAACTATGTAGGCTATCTCTATTTTAAAATAATGGGTGGGCAATGAGAGCATCTCCTCGATGTGTACAACAGGACAACAGGGAATACAGAGAACTGACTGAGGACTTTGTCAACTGGTGCCAGCAGAACCACTTCCAGATCAACACTCCGAAAACCAAGGAGCAGGTAGTGGACTCCACCTACACCAGTGAACATCCAGAGAATAGGCATTAAGATAGCTGACTCATATAAGTGATCTGATTAATAAACGGATCTGGAGTAACAACAGAGTGTCCATCTACACAAAAGGATAAAGACGGTTGTATTTGCAACAGAGAAGTCTTTTGGAAGGGAGCAGGGAGAGCTCCTGAAGACCTTCTCAGACGCTGTGGTGGTATTGTCCATGTTTTATGGTGTGGTCTGCTGGGGATAGGAAGAAACTGAACAGGTTCATCAAGAAAACTAGCTCTGTTCTGGGATGTCCTCTTGACCCAGTGGAGGTAGTTATCCCTGTCAGATAACAGCTCCCACCCCATACAGGTCACCCTTCAGTGACAGGCCGTGTTCCAAGTGGACATTTTGGAGGCCTTTCCCTCCAGCTGCTGTCAGACTGTACGCTGCCCAACAGCAATGAATGTACACCACATATTCACACACTGGGGTCTTTGCATATATCAGTGTGCAATACCTGTTAATACCTATTAACACCCAACCACTGCACTATGAAATGACCACGCCAAGCAAACAAACAATGTTTGGGTGCTGCAGATGGAAACGGACCATAGCTTCATGGTGAAATTCCTCACAAAGAGCAGAATCTACC